>NC_092106.1:10567956-10592956 GCF_045679555.1 Salvelinus alpinus | reverse complement strand
ATGATCAATGGAAACAGGATGCACCTGAACTCAATTTCGGGGTCTCATACTGGTGTTGTATACTTATGTAAATAAGGTATTTCTGTTCTAAAAACCAGTTTTCGATTTGTCATTATGGGCTATTGTGTGTAGATTGATGAGAGAAAAAAATATTACATCAATTTTAGAATAAGGCTGTAACGTAACCAAAGCATGCTCAAGTCGATTTCCACGCTTATAAACCCAGGGTCGTTACAATATTGTTACCTTTATTTAATCAGTCACCATTTAATCAGTCACCAACGGCTGGCCATGCCTTCCTCCTGGCGACTCCAACCTTGGCCAACAGCTCCGCCCCCCCCCGCTGCTACTCGCCCAAGCCTCCCCAGCTTCTCCTTTACCCAAATCCAGATAGCAGATGTTCTGAAAGAGCTGCAAAACCTGGACCCATACAAATCAGCTGGGCTTGACAATCTGGACCCCCTATTTCTGAAACTGTCCGCCGCCATTGTCGCACCCCCTATTACCAGCCTGTTCAACCTCTCCTTCGTATCATCTGAGATCCCCAAGGATTGGAAAGCTGCCGCGGTCATCCCCCTCTTCAAAGGGGGAGACACCCTGGACCCAAACTGTTACAGACCTATATCCATCCTGCCCTGCCTATCTAAGGTCTTCGAAAGCCAAGTCAACAAACAGACCACTGACCATCTCGAATCCCACCGTACCTTCTCCGCTGTGCAATCCGGTTTCCGAGCCGGTCACGGTTGCACCTCAGCCACGCTCAAGGTACTAAACGATATCATAACCGCCATCGATAAAAGACAGTACTGTACAGCCGTCTTCATCGACCTGGCCAAGGCTTTCGACTCTGTCAATCACCATATTCTTATTGACAGACTCGGTTTTTCTAATGACTGCCTTGCCTGGTTCACCAACTACTTTGCAGACAGAGTTCAGTGTGTCAAATCGGAGGGCATGTTGTCCGGTCCTCTGGCAGTCTCTATGGGGGTACCACAGGGTTCAATTCTCGGGTCAACTCTTTTCTCTGTATACATCAATGATGTTGCTCTTGCTGCGGGCGATTCCCTGATCCACCTCTACGCAGACGACACCATTCTGTATACTTCTGGCCCTTCCTTGGACACTGTGCTATCTAACCTCCAAACGAGCTTCAATGCCATACAACACTCCTTCCGTGGCCTCCAACTGCTCTTAAACGCTAGTAAAACCAAATGCATGCTTTTCAACCGTTCGCTGCCTGCACCCGCACGCCCGACTAGCATCACCACCCTGGACGGTTCCGACCTAGAATATGTGGACATCTATAAGTACCTAGGTGTCTGGCTAGACTGCAAACTCTCCTTCCAGACTCATATCAAACATCTCCAATCCAAAATCAAATCTAGAGTCGGCTTTCTATTTCGCAACAAAGCCTCCTTCACTCACGCCGCCAAACTTACCCTAGTAAAACTGACTATCCTACCGATCCTCGACTTCGGCGATGTCATCTACAAAATAGCTTCCAATACTCTACTCAGCAAACTGGATGCAGTTTATCACAGTGCCATCCGTTTTGTTACTAAAGCACCTTATACGACCCACCACTGCGACCTGTATGCCCTAGTCGGCTGGCCCTCGCTACATGTTCGTCGTCAGACCCACTAGCTCCAGGTCATCTACAAGGCTATGCTAGGTAAAGTGCCGCCTTATCTCAGTTCACTGGTCACGATGGCTACACCCACCCGTAGCACGCGCTCCAGCAGGTGTATCTCACTGATCATCCCTAAAGCCAAAACCTCATTTGGCCGCCTTTCCTTCCAGTTCTCTGCTGCCTGCGACTGGAACGAATTGCAAAAATCTCTGAAGCTGGAGACTTTTATCTCCCTCAACAACTTTAAACATCTGCTATCCGAGCAGCTAACCGATCGCTGCAGCTGTACATAGTCCATCGGTATATAGCCCACCCAATTTACCTACCTCACCCCCATACAGTTTTTATTGATTTACTTTTCTGCTCTTTTGCACACCAGTATCTCTACTTGCACATGATCATCTGATGATTTATCACTCCAGTGTTAATCTGCTAAATTGTAATTATTCGATTTATTGCCTACCTCCTCATGCCTTTTGCACACATTGTATATAGATTCTCTTTTTTTCTACCATGTTATTGACTTGTTTATTGTTTACTCCATGTGTAACTCTGTGTTGTTGTCTGTTCACACTGCTATGCTTTATCTTGGCCAGGTCGCAGTTGCAAATGAGAACTTGTTCTCAACTAGCCTACCTGGTTAAATAAAGGTGAAATAAAAAAAATAAAAAAAATAACAAATTGAGACTAGTGTGTATTTTACAAGGGAGCCCTGAAAATACAATTACATAAAATACAAAATATATATATATATTTCTTTTTAATTTGTATTTATTATAATAATTATTTTTTACTCAAACCTCCCGCGGTCTGGATTGAATGGGCTCGAGTTTCCCCACCCATGCCCTATTAGCAAGACTCCTTGAGGCGGTCTTCCACCACTCAGGTAGACACAATCACGCAAACACCTACGCACACAGCGGCTCAGTTTGTGTGTGTCTGGCTGCCTGCCATGCTCATCATAACAGGAGAGACAGTCAGCCAGCCAGTCAGCCCCATCCCCTCAGCTCTGTAGGGTCAATTCCAGTATGTGTAGCCAACCATGGAGGAGATTGGAAAGGCTAAGAGAGGAACTTCATACAATCCTGAACTCTAATGCTGGGAAAGCATGACAGTCACTAATCATGCATGGAGTGTGCCAGCGTTTCTCAGCCAACCCACGCATTTTTAAGCAAGTATGTGCCATTTTGCCCAAGGCTCTCCTTCCCCCCTCTTACATTTGAGTCATTTAGCAGACGCTCTTATGGTAGTAAGTGCATACATTTTCATACTTTTTTCATACAGGCACCCCATGGGAATCGAAATCACGACCCTGGTGTTGCAACACCAGTAGAGCATGGCGCTTGCAACACCAGGGTCGTGATTTCGATTCCCATGGGGTGCCTGTATGAAAGAAGTATGAAAATGTATGCACTTACTACCATAAGAGCGTCTGCTAAGTGACTCAAATGTAAGAAGGGGGAAGGAGAGCCTTGGGCTCTGGTGTTGCAAGCACCATGCTCTACTGGTGTTGCAAGCGCCATGCTCTACTGTTGTTGCAAGTGCCATGCTCTACTGGTGTTGCAAGCATCATGCTCTACTGTTGTTGCAAGTGCCATCCTCTACTGGTGTTGCAAGTGCCATGCTCTACTGGTGTTGCAAGCGCCACCCTCTACTGGTGTTGCAAGCACCATGCTCTACTGGTGTTGCAAGCACCATGCTCTACTGGTGTTGCAAGCGCCACGCTCTACTGGTGTTGCAAGCGCCACGCTCTACTGGTGTTGCAAGCGCCACGCTCTACTGGTGTTGCAAGCGCCATGCTCTACTGGTGTTGCAAGCACCATGCTCTACTGGTGTTGCAAGCACCATGCTCTACTGGTGTTGCAAGCACCATGCTCTACTAGTGTTGCAAGCACCATGCTCTACTGGTGTTGCAAGCGCCACGCTCTAGCAACTGAGCCACACGGGACCTTCTTCTCCTTCTCCTCACACTCCCCATCTTCTCTTCCTCTCCCCGTTCCCTCCCCCTCTCCCCCACTACTCTTCTCTCTCTCCCCCTCCTTTTAACTCTCTCTGTGAATGCAGATATTCTGCGACAGCCCCCGCATCACAGCGTGTGAACTCCCACAAGGCAGTCAGCGAAGGAGGAAAATAGTTGCAAAAAAGGAACAGTAGAATAGTACATGACTGTGGATAAATAAATGGTGTATAGTTCAGTGGACGCGGACCGGAGATGAAATCACAGAGGGGACGGGGCCTTCGGTTCCTCTCAACTCAGTTTCAATGGAACACTTACCGGCCTTTCAGAGCTGCGATTGTGGACTTGTCAATCCTAGAGAGAGAGAAAGAGGTTACTGGTCATGAAACAAAACATGATGTATATGTTATCACTTAATTATGTAGCGCTAGCAGGATGTTACATGGTTGGCCCTTCCAATGTAATGGTTTAAATAACTAGTGTTGTATCGAGACATTTTAGATGCACTGAGATGCATGGAGTTCAAACACAAACACATTTACAGGCCAGTCATCAAGAATGAACTCTGAGCGGATTTCAATGACAGACATACATAAACCATCGACAACATTTAAACCTACATTAGAAAGCTTTAAAAATAGCCATTCACCCCCTACTGCTCACACAGTGACTATGGCTCTAGTTGTTGGACCTTTTTAAGAGCAGTTGTTATCCTACTTTGTTCACTTCAGTCCCAGACTCCGCTGGTTAGAATAGAAATCCACAAGGAAAAGAGGAAGCAATAGACATTTCCACATGTTCTACAAGGAAACAGCAAAAAAACAAATTAATTCATGATTTAATGCTTTTAATGACGGTTAATGATTTAAAACCACTGCCTGTTACTTTGGTAATTCTAAAGGCTGAAAATCAGTCTGGTTTAACATTTAAAAAAATAAATAAGATAAAACATATATTTGGTAGTGATGTTGGTGGGTGTTGTGTTTTGTCTGTGTGTGGTGAACCCTGCATAATGCCATCATAGACATGAGTGGACACCTCTCATAACCATGAATGACCTTCATGACAACTGGCCTGAAAATGTCAAGACACATGTAGTACAGTAGACCTATCCTCCCTAACTAAAGTCGTATATCACTTAGCCTAGTAGTATCTATGACTGCATCCCAAGATCTACCCTTTTCCATACATTGTGCACTACTTTTTACCAGGGCCCTTTTGACCATAGCCCTTTGGGCCTTGGTCAAAAGGGTGCAGTATATGGGATTAAGGTGCCATTTGATGTCTATTCCAGCTTCCTTGTCAGCTCAGACATAAACAAATATGTTTTGAATGTTGTCCAGTGCTTTGAATATCATCATCACAATCTTTCTGGATGCTTCTATGAATGGCCTCTCTGTAATAATCATCATCCCTGGTCAACAACAACCATAAAGTGACCCCCCATGTAAGAGGCATCACAGTGTGGTCATCCTCACCCAGTCAGCCTCTCCACCCTCCTCTGCTGTCTCCACCCTGCCAGCCTTACACTGGCTGTGTACCATGACTCTGAGGGACAATGATTCTGAGGCTTTATGGGGCTGAAATATGGCCCTGCCCTAGCCTGACCACAAAGCTGATGCATACACCAACTCAAGAACATTGTCTGATAGTAAGCCTGCACACACCCTGTGACGACATCTCTCCATCTATATGGAGTGTGTGTGTGTGTGTGTGTGTGTGTGTGTGTGTGTGTGTGTGTGTGTGTGTGTGTGTGTGTGTGTGTGTGTGTGTGTGTGTGTGTGTGTGTGTGTGTGTGTGTGTGTGTGTGTCTATATGCATCTATATGGAGTGTGTGCGTGCGTGCGTGCGTGCGTGCGTGTTTTTGCCTTTACTATAAATACACAGAGATGCAGTGGAGAGTGGAGACACTCCTCCATCAAAAACAACATTGTGTCTCAGCATCACAGGTGGCTTGGCTTATTAATGATCTACCACCTCTCCTTATGCTACCTCTTCTTCTCCTCCTCCCTCATTACTTTATATCTCTCCTTCTCCATCTGTGGGCCTGACACCTCCCTCTCTCTTTCTCTCTCTCTCTCTCTCTCTCTCTCTCTCTCTCTCTCTCTCTCTCTCTCTCTCTCTCTCTCTAATGTCCGGCCTGACCTTCAGAAATACCACCTAAGCAGCAGACTGGCATAGCTGGCATACACCTGGCAGGCCATAGATAACGGTGTTCCCAGCTCTAGAGCAACAGTAGAAAGCTGTAGCTTAGCAAAAATCATAACAGTGATTACTTCAGCGTGGACGCAGTAATTAATTTCAGCACCTTTTAACCTCTGCTGGTTGTACTATAGTGAACACCGTGCCTGTTTGGCAGCAGACAGCCTGTTTCAGCATGAGGAAGTGGTTTGTGTATTAACATATTGCCTCCATGGTGGGTTGACAGCATCGATGCAGTTAAACATTGAGTTGAGTTGAGTTGAGAGAGGGTAGTTCCCCAGCTATCTTCCTACACTGTCTCATGGTCTCTCTACAGCAGTGTTTCCCAACCCTGGTCCTCAGGTACCTCCCAACAGTACACATTTCCATTGTAGCCCTGGAAAAACACACCTCATTCAGCTCATTGAGGGATTGATGGTTCGTTGACAAGTTGAATCAGGTGTGATTATCCAGAGTTACAATTAACATGTATAATGTTGGGGGTACTGGAGGACCAGGGTTGGGAAACACTGCTGTACAGCAACAGTAACACACACATAAACACAAAATGTGGGTGTGTGTGTGTGCACCTGAACTGAAGTGTGTGAAGGTGTGATGACAAGCTCCATTCACAACACTTTGTCAGCATTTCTCTCTTCTGACGCGATTGACGCCTGTTCAGTTCTCACAGAGAGCCACTGAAATATCTCACACATGAACATCTCATATTGGCCATGCAAACTGAGATCATACATAAATTCATGAGCCGACATAAGTAGTGTAAGAAATGCACTTAAAAGGGTCAATCTGGTATTGGTACATATAAATGAATATAGCTGTTGATTCGTGAAGAATATAACTTATAAATGCCTCATGAGCTTAGTTCAACTGTCTTACCCAAAATATGAGTTTGTTTTACTCCATAAACAATATAATTATAAACAAAAACTGTTTAGCTTAAAAACAGTCTTTTATTTGGATCTCATGGATGGTCCCATTCCTCAGCTGTTTACCAAACAAGTGGCAGGGTGTCTGCCTTGTTGTTGTTTGAATCCCAGATGACCTCTTTAGTAACCATGGAGGTGGAGGAGTCACTGTCACTGTCTGGACTGAACACACAATGTTCTCTTCTAGCCATACCTAACAATAATTCTAAACAGATAGATGTGTCATTCAACAAACTTAAAAGAAAAACACAAAAAGCTCTCACATTGTCTGCATTCCAGAGGTAAATATCTAGATTAAAAACACCACTAGAGAAACACAGAGTCCTACAGATGAGAGGACAATAACACAAAGCAACTAATTGACAACCATCTGTGATCCATCGCCCTGGTAGAGACCGCACAGAGACAGAACAGCAGCCTGTCAAACTGTTGCAGAAGTGTCGCACACACATGCACGCACACACACACACACACACACACAGTGGAACAGATAAAGCCCTCCACCCATCCTTCCTTTCCAAACACATTTAGCTCTAGTCTGAACAGCGGCAGCCTGCTGAATTCACACCCACGTTCAGGCCACACCGCCAGCCACCAGCCCTACGAGAGTTAAGGTAACGTACCAGCCGAATCCCCCAAAGGATACACTCCTCTTTCTTCTCAGCATTCTGACAGGGGCACACGTCTCTGGGACTGACACTCTCACTTTCTTTTGTCTCACTCCTCTCTTTCGGTCTTTGAAGAAGTGTATGCAGTGCTGCTCTGTTTCCTCCTCCCTCACCTGTCCTGCCTCTGCACACAGTTTGGCACTTGAGCCCCTCAGCACACAACTCAGATCCACACACATGGGGAGGAGAGAGCCTGTGGCTGGGAGGGTCTCTCTCTCTCTCTCTCTCTCTCTCTCTCTCTCTCTCTCTCTCTCTCTCTCTCTCTCTCTCTCTCTCTCTCTCTCTCTCTCTCTCTCTCTCTCTCTCTCTCTCTCTCTCTCTCTCTCTCTCTCTCTCTCTCTCTCTCTCTCTCTCTCTCTCTCTCTCTCTCTCTCTCTCTCTCTCTCTCTCTATATATATATATATATATTACCCACACTGGACTCCACCCACTCACTCACACATCCATACTGACTCCAAACTCTCTCACACTCACTGTGTATTTATTCGTTGTCTAACTAGTAGTCTTTTTTTTGTATCTTTAACTGCACTGTTGGAAAAAGACCCGTAAGTACGCATTTCATCATTAGTCTACACCTGTTGTCAACGAAGCTGTGAGAGAGAACTGAAATCTCCAACACACCTACATCCCCACACCCTCCCCCACTCTCAACCTGCCCACAAGAAGGAAGGACATGTTGCCACAGCCAGTGTCACTTCCTCTGTCATGCACTTACCACAGCTGTATTCATGAGGGCACTACTTGATTTATGTATTTCCATCAATGTGGTCCTTGCCAATGCAATCACATACAATGATAGACAACGTGAATACGCAGCGTACAGCACATGTTCCGTACATTCTGATGTACTGTACATTCACTGTTTTAGACATGTCTGAATTATGGATGTACTGTCGATTTCCCTCGTGCCACTCCTGCCAGGAAAAAGCTTCATATGCTGTATATACACTGAGCAACAATATAAACGCAACATGTAAAGTGTTGGTCCCATGTTTTATGAGCTGAAATAAAAGATCCCAGAAATCTTCCAATAGGGCACCCTATTTTCTATATAGTGCACAACTGTATATAGGGAATAAGGTGCCATTTGGAACACTGCTGCAATGTGACTGTGAACAAAGGATGGCCCTTCCTGCTCCAGCTCTGCTACATTCTTAGGATTAAAATAAACAGCTATGACTATTACTAGTATTCTCTGTATTGAAATACAGGGTTTTTCCTATATTCGACACAAGAAACAGCCAGTAGCCTTATCCACACTGTCTAGTATCTGGAATCACCATAAACGCCAAGTCACCTCTTTCTCCCCTCTCTCTCCAGATGAAATCTCGCGTCTTGTGACGGCCGGCCGCCCAACAACCTGCCCGCTTGACCCTATCCCCTCCTCTCTTCTCCAGACCATTTCCGGAGACCTTCTCCCTTACCTCACCTCGCTCATCAACTCATCCTTGACCGCTGGCTACGTCCCTTCCGTCTTCAAGAGAGCGAGAGTTGCACCCCTTCTGAAAAAACCTACACTCGATCCCTCCGATGTCAACAACTACAGACCAGTATCCCTTCTTTCTTTTCTCTCCAAAACTCTTGAACGTGCCGTCCTTGGCCAGCTCTCCTGCTATCTCTCTCAGAATGACCTTCTTGATCCAAATCAGTCAGGTTTCAAGACTAGTCATTCAACTGAGACTGCTCTTCTCTGTGTCACGGAGGCGCTCCGCACTGCTAAAGCTAACTCTCTCTCCTCTGCTCTCATCCTTCTAGACCTATCGGCTGCCTTTGATACTGTGAACCATCAGATCCTCCTCTCCACCCTCTCCGAGCTGGGCATCTCCGGCGCGGCCCACGCTTGGATTGCGTCCTACCTGACAGGTCGCTCCTACCAGGTGGCGTGGCGAGAATCTGTCTCCGCACCACGTGCTCTCACCACTGGTGTCCCCCAGGGCTCTGTTCTAGGCCCTCTCCTATTCTCGCTATACACCAAGTCACTTGGCTCTGTCATATCCTCACATGGTCTCTCCTATCATTGCTATGCAGACGACACACAATTAATCTTCTCCTTTCCCCCCTCTGATAACCAGGTGGTGAATCGCATCTCTGCATGTCTGGCAGACATATCAGTGTGGATGACGGATCACCACCTCAAGCTGAACCTCGGCAAGACGGAGCTGCTCTTCCTCCCGGGGAAGGACTGCCCGTTCCATGATCTCGCCATCACGGTTGACAACTCCATTGTGTCCTCCTCCCAGAGTGCTAAGAACCTTGGCGTGATCCTGGACAACACCCTGTCGTTCTCAACTAACATCAAGGCGGTGACCCGTTCCTGTAGGTTCATGCTCTACAACATTCGCAGAGTACGACCCTGCCTCACGCAGGAAGCGGCGCAGGTCCTAATCCAGGCACTTGTCATCTCCCGTCTGGATTACTGCAACTCGCTGTTGGCTGGGCTCCCTGCCTGTGCCATTAAACCCCTACAACTCATCCAGAACGCCGCAGCCCGTCTGGTGTTCAACTTTCCCAAGTTCTCTCACGTCACCCCGCTCCTCCGCTCTCTCCACTGGCTTCCAGTTGAAGCTCGCATCCGCTACAAGACCATGGTGCTTGCCTACGGAGCTGTGAGGGGAACGGCACCTCCGTACCTTCAGGCTCTGATCAGGCCCTACACCCAAACAAGGGCACTGCGTTCATCCACCTCTGGCCTGCTCGCCTCCCTACCTCTGAGGAAGTACAGTTCCCGCTCAGCCCAGTCAAAACTGTTCGCTGCTCTGGCACCCCAATGGTGGAACAAACTCCCTCACGACGCCAGGTCAGCGGAGTCAATCACCACCTTCCGGAGACACCTGAAACCCCACCTCTTTAAGGAATACCTAGGATAGGATAAAGTAATCCTTCTAACCCCCCCCCCCTTAAAAGAGTTAGATGCACTATTGTAAAGTGGTTGTTCCACTGGATATCATAAGGTGAATGCACCAATTTGTAAGTCGCTCTGGATAAGAGCGTCTGCTAAATGACTTAAATGTAAATGTAAATGTAAGTCATTTTTTGTTGATCTCAAAGTCAATGAAAAGTCTTTATTACTTCAAATGTTTACGTGGTACTCACTCAAAACTAAACGAGAAGTCATATCATATGTTTTTTAAAATGTTATGACACAAACGATAACTTTTTAAGAAAGTACAACTTTATTACAGCAAGTTTAAACAACTTGAAGTTGAAACTACTGTTGACATAATCATTTGTTGTATTGTTTATTGAGCATTAACCTATTAAGTATTTCTACCTCAAAATGTGTCAGGACAACTAGGTACTCTTTTTTAGGTAATATCACATAGAAATTACAATTGGTTTAAGCAGAGGTTAGTCAAGTAATTGTTGACATTAATTAAAGTGCAACTAACTATCATATTTCCCAGCATGCTCTACTGCAGACAGATCTTTGTTTTTATTTTTAGACATTGAAGAGTGGCCTGGAGTATCTTTTTAACCCATAATAATCCTTCCCGCCAAAAAAAGTGTATACAGTGCATTCGGAAAGTATTCAGACCCCTTGACTTTTTCCACATTTTGTTACGTTACAGCCTTTGGTTGTTGTTTGACATCCATATTATTCTAAACTGTACAGGAGTTGGTGAGGGATACAGCAGAGGTAGCCTGTACATAAGGGGGATATACTGTACATTGATTGATAGATTCATCTTATGCTACACAAAGACAAATAACATTAAACGAATTCAATCAGATTTTTTTGCACCTGTTACTGAAACAGTTATTCCAGTTTAAATGGCTTAGGTAGTCTCCTCACAATTATCCTAAGCCTGGCAGTCATTATAAATGCAGGTTGAGGCTGAATAAAACTAAATAAAAACTCTGGCTTTACCAGGTTTTCCAGAAATACCGGTTAGACGATTCCTGGAAACAGGAGGAAATAAGCAGGAAATGTTTCAACCAGGATTTTGGGAAAATCTGAGAATTTTGGGAAAGTTACTGGAGTTTTGACAACCTACTTGCAGGCCTGATGTGTCCTGTAATACTAGGCCTCAAAATAAGGCCTTATGAGATATGTAATTTATTGTCATATAAAGAGTTTACAAAAGAGTTACAAAATGTCTGTATTCTAAGTTCAATCAACTTTGTCACACCCTGATCTGTTTCACCTGTCTTTGTGCTTGTCTCCACCCCCCACCAGGTGTCTCCCATCTCCCCTCATTATCCCCTGTGTATTTATACCTGTGTTCTCTGTTTGTCTGTTGCCAGTTTGTTTTGTTCGTCAAGCCTACCAGTGGTTTTCCCCTTGCTCCTGTTTGTTTCTAGTTCCAGTTTTCCTGGTTTTGACCATTCTGCCTGCCCTGACACTGAGCCCGCCTGCCGTCCTGTACCTTGTCCCACCACACTGGATTATTGACCTCTGCCTGCCCTGACACTGAGCCCGCCTGTCGTCCTGTACCTTGTCCCACCACACTGGATTATTGATTTCTGCCTGCCCTGACACTGAGCCCGCCTGCCCTGACACTGAGCCCGCCTGCCGTCCTGTACCTTGTCCCACCACACTGGATTATTGACCTCTGCCTGCCCTGACACTGAGCCCGCCTGTCGTCCTGTACCTTGTCCCACCACACTGGATTATTGACCTCTGCCTGCCCTGACACTGAGCCCGCCTGCCGTCCTGTACCTTGTCCCACCACACTGGATTATTGACCTCTGCCTGCCCTGACACTGAGCCCGCCTGCCGTCCTGTACCTTGTCCCACCACACTGGATTATTGACCTCTGCCTGCCCTGACCCTGAGACTGCCTGCCATTCTGTACTTTTGGACTCTGATCTGGATTACTGACCTCTGCCTGCCCTTGACCTGTTGTTTTGCCTGCCCTCTGTTCCAGTAATAAACTTTTGTTACTTTGACACTGTCTGCATCTGGGTCTTCCCTAAAACGTGATAAACTTCATATAAAAAATGTCTTAACACATCTGTTTAGAGTTCAAACCAGTAACTTTTGTATTTAATTAATAATGAGCTTAAAGTTCAATGTACTTACAACCTTTTTGATTTACTCAAACATTTCAAGCGGATACAACTCAAATCTGGACGCCCTATATGGTCACATTGACTCTATCGGTTTGAGTATTGACTACAAAATCACATCAAGTAACTGTACTCTGAAACAACCTTTCCCTCAACGTCAACAAGACAAAGAAGCTGATCGTGTACTACAGGAAACAGAGGGCCGAGCACGCCCCTATCCACATCGACGGAGCTGTAGTGGAGCGGGTCGATAGCTTCATATTCCTCTGTGTCCACATCACTAAGGAATTGACATGGCTCACACATACCAACACAGTCATGAAGAAGGCACGACAATGCCTCTTCCCCCTTAGCAGGCTGAAATGATTTGGCATCAGCTCCTCAAAGTTCTACAGATGCACCATTGGCTGCATCACCGCTTGGTATGGCAACTGCTGGGCATCCGACCACAAGGCGCTACAGAGGGTAGTGCCTACAGCCCAGTACATCACTGGGGCTGAGCTCCCTGCCATCCAGCACCTCTATACCAGGCGGTGTCAAAGAAAGGCCCTAAAAATTGTCAAAGACTCCAGCCACCCAAGTCATAGACGGTTCTCTTTGCTACCGCATGGCAAGCGGTGCCTTAAGTAAGCATTTCATTGTTAGTCTATACCTGTTAGTCTATACCTATAATTGTGACAAAACATGTGACAAATAACATTTAATTTGATTAATTTTGATATATTAAATAATTAAGTGAAATCGGTTTCCTCAAATGTTGAGGTTTACAGTGTAATGAAGCTTCAGAATGAGAGAACATCAATTAAATGAGATGAGCATCACTTGAACTCCAATGTGCAGCGCTCCCAGTGAAGCAGCACTCTGTCTGTCTGTGTTTTACATGAGCCAGATTGGGTGCCCGGCGCCATTCACATTATGACATGAGTCACTATCTCCATCATGAAAACATCACTCATTGAAACCCAATGCTCAAGTACATTGTTATTGTCTAGTGGATGGCCACTAGCTGTGCTCTATCTGCATCTGTCTGGTTCTAGAGAAGAGACCCAACAATTGTCAAAATAAATTATGCAGATACACTCATCAAATCTGTTGTGTCACAACCATCGTGTCAAATGTGTTGTGTGTCAGTTGTACAATCCGAGGCCGGGTTTCAATCCGTAATGTCATTTCTGCTTGAGTCGACATATTATGCAGTGTTTACCGTGAGTGCCATCTCCGCAAATGCATTGCTATAGGCGCATTATCGGTTGTACAGTATAACAGGCCTTGCATTGAATCCCGGCCTTAGACACCTCAGTAAACCTTCACATTAAGGAGAACAGGCAAGCGCTGACCTGATGACACATATTAGTGTTTATACTTCAACACAGGCACAATGTACTGTTGTACTGTACAATACTGACAGGCAGCAGCTCTTAATCACAAGCTCCTCTACATAATAACTTCCCTACACACTTGAGCATATTTACAGAAGAATGGCCTTTTCAGTTCCTTGACACACATGCTTTAGATATATGATCAGAAAGCCCCTGAGGTTACAATTTAACCGGCAACACCATCAGTCCTTTCACTAAACTGACCCAGTGTATGTTTTCTAACTGTAGATGTTGTTAGAGGCCTTATGTCCCAATGGGAATGAAGAAATATTTGGTGCTTTCTTTTCCCCCAGTGGAAATACATTCTTTGATGTGAAAGAATAGGACAAGATGAATTGAATGACATCGGCTGCATCCAAAATGGCACCCTATTCTCTATATTGTGCCGGTCAAAACTAGTGCACTATGAAGGAAACAGGGTGACATTTGGGACACACAGTATAAGCGAGTACAGTACACTACGTCGATGTTTATGTAATCCTCACACAGAAGGTACAAAGAGGCAGAAGTACATTTAAGTCCTGAATCATTCAGTTGCAGTAATGGATCAACATTACAGTTCTTGATATCTCCCCAGTCTTAGCGATAGCCCCCTTTTTTTCAATTTTCGCCTAAAATGACATACCCAAATTGAACTGCCTGTAGCTTAGGCCCTGAAGCAAGGATATGCATATTCTTGGTACCATTTGAAAGGAAACACTTTGAAGTTTGTGGAAATGTGAATTGAATGTAGGAGAATATAACACAATAGATCTGGTGGAAGAAAATACAAAGAAAAAAAACAACCTTTAAAAGAAACATTTTTTTAACCACCATCTTTGAAATGCAACAGAAAGGTCCCACATCTAGCCATCATTCCGATGGTGTCCACAAGATGGCAGCAGTGTGCAAAGTTTCAGATGGACAACTTGAAGTATGAGCGAACTACATGACATTTAGTGTGAAGTCACCCAGGTACATTTGGGCAAATCGTGAAGCAGACATTTACATTCACATTACATTTTTCTGCAAGAATATCGTCAAATCTGTATACTTGGACTTTGATTTAGCTTTTCCAGTATTAGTAGCCATATTATAAGTTCAACATTTGCAAAAACCCCAGTTTTCATAACTTCATAACTTTCCATATTCTTAGAATTTTTGTCCAAAAGGAAAAGGCTTGCTGTCTCACAAGGTTAGCAGCTACATTTTGCTACAGATACTCCCAGAAAGCCCAGCTCATTGGCTATCTAGCTAGCTTTGTTTGACAAAGTTACAGTCGATCAAGTGAAGATCGCCCGCCTCATCGGCGTGCCATGAAGGCTTCGCTCTCTGACCAAATTTGATGTCCTATAAGATATACTACACTCCTAATGATATAGTGAAGTCTGGTTACATTCTAGGATGTCTGAGGAATAAATACGAACATAATTTGACTGGTTAAAACAACGTTTAGGGTTCGATTTTCACAGATTCCTTTCTTTGAAAATTGAACGAGTGGAAATACAAAATTGATCGTGCATGCTATATGGACCTTTTTACGATATGAAAAATGATTTTATCTAACAAAACGACACTTCATGTTATCTCTGGGACCCTTTGGATGATAAATCAAAGCAATATTTCAGAATGTAAGTACACACTTCATCTTCAGAGGTGAATTTATCAAACCTATCGCTGTGAAAAAAAGTGTTTTGTCGTTAGGAGCTCTCCTCAAACAACAGCATGGCATTTTTGGGCAGTAATAGCTACTGTACATTGGACAGTGCAGTTACATTAACAAGAATTTAAGCTTTCAGACGATATAAGACACTTATATGTACCGACATTTGTTGTTTCTCTCAAAATCTGTGATCGTGACACACGGCGCTGCATGATTTACAACTGTCCTGTTGACGGGACGCCTATCCCTACAAAGATTATCTCCCCAGTGGTGTGTGTCCTCACACATTACTAAAGAATATAAAGACATGTAGTAACGTGATCGAATACAATGTTCAAGACAATATGAAAGTGCTTTTGCACTCCATTGTTGTCTCATTATTTGAGCCTAGAGTTTTTCCCGAGCACATGACCTGACCAGAAACAAATACACTTTACAAATCCAAATAGCCAACGCCAGAATTCCCTGACACCCATCAATAAACCTCCGTTCCAATGTCAATGCCATCAGACACTCAGCCTGATGCCTGCCTATTCTGTAGGAGTGAGTGACAGTGACAATGCTCAGTACTGATGTTTCGGAATGTCTGTTGTCTGCGTAAGCAGCTTTATCAAGGCTCTTTCTATCAGTCCCTCAGTTTTACCCCACCTCCTGCCACTAGAGATTTAAGAGTCATGGGGAGAAAGCAATACAGAGCAGGGGGGAGAGAAGAGGGAGGATGAGAGAGAGAGAGAGAGAGAGAGAGAGAGAGAGAGAGAGAGAGAGAGAGAGAGAGAGAGAGAAAGAGAGAGAGAGAGAGAGAGAGAGAGAGAGAGAGAGAGAGAGAGAGAGAGAGAGAGAGAGAGAGAGAGAGAGAGAGAGAGAGAGAGAGAGAGATAGAAAACCAACAGATTGAGAGAGAGAGAGAGATAGATAGAAAACCAATAGATTGAGAGAGAGAGAAATAGATAGAAAACCAATAGATTGAGAGAGAGAGAGAAATAGATAGAAAACCAATAGATTGAGAGAGAGAGAGAAATAGATAGAAAACCAATAGATAGAGAGAGAGAGAGAATTAGACAAGGGCCAGGCGGAAACGTTGTAATGCACTCAAAGTGAATCATAAAGTAAAAAAAAGGGAGTGGGTGAAGGGAGGAAGAGGGGGAGAGGGGGACAGACGGAGGAGTGCAGGAGATTAGACTTTAAATCAGGCAGATACAGTATGTTACATGAGAGAGCAGTGAAACACTCATTGACACACATGGGACAAACCGTTAAATATATAGTGAAACCAACTTTAACATGTTCATAATGACGTTGCACCTGGATATATCCACAACAGAAGAAATTAAACATTTCCAGACTCGAGCATTCAATAGTCATCATTCTATAAAACCACTTCGACTGCATGTATGGTTATGCCAATATGCTTGGAGATAAATGGACAGCCGTCTTGCAGAGCTGAATAGGGTGTTGTGTTGATGTCTGACAGATTGACGGCCTTGCCTTTTCTTTCTCTCTCCCCTCTCTCTTGTTTCTCGCTCTCTCTCTCTCATCCTCCTCCCTCCCTCCCTCCCCCTCTCTCACACACGCACACTCCCTCCCTCTCTTTTTTTCATTCTCTCTCCCTTCCTCTCTCTCTCTCTCTCTCTCCATCTCCTTCCCTCTCTCTCTCGCTGACTAAATAGTGGAGGATGACTCCCAGTCACGGCCCAGATGCTGTGGCTCTTTACCTCCCCTGTCTGAGCTGCTGTCCTTATCTCCATCCATCTATCTCTAGTAACGCTACTCCCAATACTGGTCCCTCAATATTGGACCCTCAATACTGGACCCCCAATACTGGTCCCTCAATACTGGTCCCTCAGTACTGGACCCTAAATACTGGACCCCCAATACTGGACCCCAATACTGGTCCCTCAATACTGGTCCCCCAATACTGGTCCCTCAATACTGGACCCCAATACTGGTCCCTCAATACTGGTCCCTCAGTACTGGACCCTAAATACTGGACCCCCAATACTGGTCCCTCAATACTGGACCCCCAATACTGGACCCCCAATACTGGTCCCTCAGTACTGGACCCTAAATACTGGACCCCCAATACTGGTCCCTCAATACTGGACCCTCAATTGCGGACCCTCAATACTGGTCCCTCAATACTAAATCCCCAATACTGGTCCCTCAATACTGGACCCTCAATACTGGTCCCTCAATACTGGACCCCCAATACTGGTCCCTCAATACTGGACCCTCAATACTGGACCCTCAATTCTGGTCCCTCAATACTGGACCCTCAATATTGGACCCCCAATACTGGACCCCCAATTCTGGTCCCTCAATACTAGTCCCTCAATACTGGACCCCCAATACTGGTCCCCCCATCCCACCTCTCTTTTTTCCTGCCACCTCATCCCCCTTTTCACCACCTCATCCTCACCCTTTCATTGTCATCGCTCTTTTCCCTTTATTTCATGCTAATCTACATTTATTTTACATTTATTTTATACCCCCCCAACCTAATACTGCACCCTTAGAAAAAAGGGCTCACAACGAGTTATTTGTGGAGGGGATAGGGTTTTACATGGAACCTTTTTAGTAGAACCTTTTTGGTTCTAGGTTGCACCTATTTTTCCTAAGAATGTTGTCCACCAACTTTCCTCTTTTCTCCCTCAATCTGGCCTCACCTCCCTTCTCACAATTTCACCCTTACCCTTTCATGTGCTTTTCCCCTCCTTTCATGTCTTGATCCTCTCGTTACCCGTATGCGCATAGCACACTGTGATTTTCCCCTATGTTATTAGATGCGTAGGTGGATTTCAGGGAATTTGGCATAAGGCCCAACCATATGCCCACAAAAATGCACTGATGATAGGAAAAAAAATACCTTTCATCCATAAAAGAATGTGTGCTTGTGCAAACAAACACCCCCCCCCCCCCCCCCCCCACACACACACACACACACAACCTTGAGATACGGAAAGACAACTGCCCTGTGACTCATCTGACAGTTTATCAAAGTCTGAGCTTATCCCCCCATTCATGGAGAGGGGAGGAGTGAAAGTGAGAGAGCAAGAGAAAGAGAGAGCAAGAGAGAGCAAGGGAGAGAGAGGGGGGAGAGAAGAGAGTGGGGGATGGAAGGTGAAGGAGGGAGAAGAGGAGAAAAGAAGGAGCCATTCAGGGTGAAATTAAGATAAAGGACAGGGAGAGGTGAAAGGAAAGAGATAGAGTGAAAGAGAGACAGAGCGACAAGAGAGTCAGAGAGAGAGAGAGAGAGTCAGAGAGAGAGAATTGAACGAGGGAAAAGGGAAATGAGAGATCATTAGATTGAATGGAGGCCAATCAATTCGAGTGAATGACAAGGAGGGCGTGAGGTAGACAATGAAGCTAGCGGATGAAGAGAAGTTAGAGAGGTTAGAGAGGAAGAGAGACACAGAGAGAGAGAAAGAGAGAGAGATGACGATGACAGATGGAATGAATGAAAATAAGAGAAGTTTACACGTAGAAGAGAAGGAGTGCACTCCAAATTGACCAATAGACACCCAGGTACAGTGGCTTGCGAAAGTATTCACCCCCCCCCATTTTGTTGCCTTGCAACCTGGAATTAAAATAGATTTTTGGGGGGTTTGTATCATTTGATTTACACAACATGCCTACCACTTTGAAGATGAAAAATATTTTTTATTGTGAAACAAACAAGAAATAAGACAACAAAACTGCAAACTTGATTGTGCATAACTATTCACCCCCCGAAAGTCAATACTTTTTAGAGTCACCTTTTGCAGCAATTACAGCTGCAAGTCTCTTAGGGTATGTCTCTATAAGCTTGGCACATCTAGCCACTGGGATTTTTCAAGGCAAAACTGCTCCAGCTACTTCAAGTTGGATGGGTTCTGCAGGTGTACAGCAATCTTTTACTCATACCACAAATTCTCAATTGGATTGAGGTCTGGGCCATTCCAAGACATTTAAATGTTTCCCCTTTAACCACTCGAGTGTTGCTTTAGCAGTATGCTTAAGGTCATTTTCCTGCTGGAAGGTGAACCTCCGTCCCAGTTTTAAATCTCTGGAAGACTGAAACAGGTTTCCCTCAAGAATTTCCCTGTATTTTGCGTCACCCAGTCCCTGCCGATGAAAAACATCCCCACAGCATGATGCTGCCACCACCATGCTTCACTGTGGGGATGGTGTTCTCGGGGTGATGAGAGGTGTTGGGTTTGCGTCAGACATAGCGTTTTCCTTGATGGCCAAAAAGCTAAATTTTAGTCTCATCTGACCAGAGTACCTTCTTCCATATGTTTGTGGAGTCTCCCACATGCCTTTTGGCAAACACCAAACGTGTTTGCTGAATTTTCTTTAAGCAATGTTATTTTTCTGGCCACTCTTCCGTAAAGCCCAGCTCTGAGGAGTGTAAGGCTTAAAGTGGTCCTTTGCAGCTCCTTCAGGGTTATCTGGGGTCTATTTGTTGCCTCTGATTAATGCCCACCTTGCCTGGTTCATTAGTTTTGGTGGGCGGTCCTCTCCTGGCAGGTTTGTTGTGGTGCCATATTCTTTCCATTTTTTAATAAGGGATTTAATGGTGCGCCGTGGGATGTTCAAAGTTTCTGATATTTTTGTATATAACCGAACCTTGATATATACTTCTCTACAACTTTGTCCGGGACCTGTTTGGAGACCTCCTTGGTCATCATGGAGCCGCTTGCTTGGTGGTGCCCCTTGCTTAGTGGTATTGCAGACTCCTGGGCCTTTCAGAACAGGTGTATATACGTATACTGAGATCATGTGACAGATAATGTGAGACTTAGATTGCACACAGGTGGACTTTATTTGACTAATTATGTGACTTCTGAAGGTAATTGGTTGCAATAGATCTTATTTAGGGGGTTCATAGTAAAGGGGGTGAATACATACAGTTCAAGTCGGAAGTTTACATACACTTACGTTGAAGTCATTAAAACTCGTTTTTCAACCACTCCACAAATTTCTTGTTAACAAACTATAGTTTTGGCAAGTTGGTTAGAACATCTACTTTGTGCATGACACAAGTAATTTTTCCAACAATTGTTTACAGACAGATTATTTCCCTTATAATTCACTGTCTCACAATTCCAGTGGGTCAGAAGTTTACATACACTAAGTTGACTGTGCCTTTAAACAGCTTGGAAAAATCCAGAAAATAATGTCATGGCTTTAGAAGCTTCTGATAGGCTAATTGACATCATTTGAGTCAATTGGAGGTGTACCTGTGGATGTATTTCAAGGCCTACCTTCAAACTTCAAAGTGCCTCATTGCTTGACATAATGGGAAAACCAAAAGCAATCAGCCCAGACCTGGAGACCTCCACATGTCTGGTTCATCCTTGGGAGCATTTTCCAAACGCCTGAAGGTACCACGTTCATCGTACGCAAGTATAAACACCATGGGACCACGCAGCCGTCATACCGCTCAGGAAGGAGAAGCATTCTGTCACCTAGAGATGAACGTACTTTGATGAGAAAAGTGCAAATCAATCCCAGAACAACAGCAAAGGACCTTGTGAAGATGCTGGAGGAAGCAATACAAAAGTATCTATATCCACAGTAAAACGAGTCCTATATCGACATAACCTGAAAGGCCGCTCAGCAAGGAAGAAGCCACTGCTCCAAAACCGCCATAAAAAAGCCAGACTACGGTTTGCAACTGCACATGGGGACAAAGATCGTACTTTTTGGAGAAATGTCCTCTGGTCTGATGAAACAAAAATAGAACTGTTTGGCCATAATGACCATCGTTATGTTTGGAGGGAAAAGGGGAAGGCTTGCAAGCCGAAGAACACCATCCCAACCGTGAAGCACGTGGGTGGCAGCATCATGTTGTGGGGGTGCCTTACTGCAGGAGGGACTGGTGCACTTCACAAAATAGATGGCATCGTGAGGCAGGAAAATTATGTGGATATATTGAAGCAACATCTCAAGACATGAGTCAGGAAGTTAAAGCTTGGTCGCAAATGGGTCTTCCAAATGGACAATGACCCTAAGCATACTTCCAAAGTTGTGGCAAAATGGCTTAAGGACAACAAAGTCAAGGTATTGGAGTGGCCATCACAAAGCCCTGACCTCAATCCTATAGAAAAGTTGTGGGCAGAACTGTAAAAGCGTATGCGAGCAAGGAGGCCTACAAACCTGACTCAGTTAGACCAGCTCTGTCAGGAGTAATGGGCCAAAATTCACCCAACTTATTGTGGGAAGCTTGTGGAAGGCTACCCGAAACGTTTGACCCAAGTTAAACAATTTAAAGGCAATGCTACCAAATACTAATTGAGTGTATGTAAACTTCTAACCCACTGGGAATGTGATGAAAGAAATAAAAGCTGAAATAAATCATTCTCTCTACTATTATTCTGACATTTCACCTTCTTAAAATAAAGTGGTGATCCTAACTGACCTAAGACAGCAAATTTTTAATAGGATTAAAATGTCAGGAATTGTGAAAAACTGAGTTTAAATGTATTTGGCTAAGGTGTATGTAAACTTCCGACTTCAATTGTATGCACGGACCACGTTTCCGTTTTTTTATTTTTATAATTTTTTGAAACAAGCTATTTTTTTAATTTGGACTATTTTGTGTACGTCCATTACATGAAATCCAAATAAAAATCAATTTAAATTGCAGGTTGTAATGCAACAAAATAGGAAAAACGCCAAGGGTGATGAATACTTTTGCAAGGCACTGTACATATGAAAGAGGGAGAATGGCTTTATATATAGCCTTGTCCCAAATCTGTTTGTGCTACCTTGTCAACTCAAAGACCAGAGGAGTTGGCACAGACAGATCTGAGACCAGGCTAGGCTGTAAAGGCCAACATCATGTTTCAAAGATTCATCTGCTGTCATTTATAGAAACATGATGACTGCTCAGAAACAGCCAACACTTTACCAAACATCTAAATTAATCTGTGGAGCGTAGTCCTTATCTACGCCAGTGGAGGCTGGTGGGATGAGTTATAGGAGGACGGGCTATATTCTAAAGGCTGAAATGAAATAGGTGGAACAGTATCAAACACATCAAACATATGGAAACCACATGTTTGACACCCATCCATTAATTCCAATCCAGCCATTACAATGAGCCCATCCTCCTATAGCTCCTGCCACCAGCCTCCACTGATCTACATATCACCTCCTGTAGCTGGAGCCCGGCTGGCAGAGATCTGAGAGGCAGCAGTACACCTGAGAAGATCCCATTATAGGTCTATTTCTAGCTGTCACTAAGAGGATGGCGAGAAAGAAACCAAGATGCGGCAGAACGTTACAACGGGAGATGTGCATCTATCACACACTTCCTCTCTTTAGCTGCATGACTGGGTGTATATATTAGACAGGGGGAGCTCAATCTGTTCCATCTTGCACTTGATGTTCCGGAATGTGGCTCGTGTTGTTCATTTCCATTTCCAGAGATGAAGCGGTGTAAATTGAACCGTCAATCAGCCACTTCATTCATATGGGCCGGCTTTCAGAAGATACCAACACTCTGAGTGTGTGATTCCATGCACGCACTTGTGTGTGTGTCTTGGTGAACACACTCCCTCAGAAGCTTCCATTGACACAGAGGGAATAATCATACACACTGATGAATACACACACTCACATCTGCATAATGTAACATCCGCAAAATGCCTTTACCCACGCACTCACAAAAACAAACACACACACACACACAGAAGTAAATACTTCTGCACAGGCAGCGCCTGAGATATGACTGGCAGCTAAGCAGACCCACATTCTATCTCTCTCTCTCTCACAGCAGCCAGGCTGCAGCTAGCGGTGCTCTCTCACTTACAAACACACAGCAACAGTTTAACACGGTCTCTCACACGCACTCAAGCCACCTCCCACTGTCTTCTTGTCACAGCAGTCAGAGAAAACAAAACAGGAATATAGTGTGTATGACACGACCTCTATAGTACATTCCTCCTCAAGGTTCATGTCAAAGCCTACCTTGACTCGCCCACGGATCCCTTGCATGCTGTAGAGAACATGTCTTAGCGAGTGGCTGGTCCAACATTAGCGAGTGGAATGGCAGAGCATGAGAGGACAGGGGAGATTGACCGAGTGTGTGAGTGAGAGAGAGAGAGAGAGAGAGAGAGAGAGAGAGAGAGAGAGAGAGAGAGAGAGAGTGCGAGAGAGAGAGTGTGAGAGAGAGAGAGAGAGAGAGAGAGAGAGAGAGAGAGAGAGAGAGAGAGAGAGAGAGAGAGAGAGAGAGAGAGAGAGAGAGAGAGAGAGCAAATAGGGGGAGGGTATAGTAAGAAAGTGGATTGGGGTAATGGAGAAGATGAGATTAGAGAGATCGAGATAGAGAGAGACACACACACACACAAGAGGAGCGTGTGTGTCAGAATGCAGGATGCGTGGGAAGATGTTGTTGTCATGGTGAGGGATACGCCTAAGCTCTTCCCTGGTTGGGTGATGACCTAGAGGAGAGAAGAAAGGAAGGGTTAAAGTCAATAGTGTGACACTGGTTGAGGTCAGACACTCACACACCCCCAGGCACGCATGCACGCACAGCCCACGCTCACAGCCAAATGAGACTACACAAAGGCGGGGGGGGGGGGGCAGCATTGATGTCAGCGACAACAACAACAACAAATAACACACAGTTAAATCCACACCCTTCCACATACACGCGCAAGCACATACACAGACACACACATCCAGGAACAAATATATACGCAAGTACATGAGCACACGTGCACTCAGGCACGTTTGGAGCACACACAAACGGTGGACCAATGGAAATCAACAAAGCTATTTCAACAAAGCTGCCTCCTGCCTGCCTTAGTACATGTATGCCCAGAGAGCAGACCAGCCACAGCAGTGTCCCATCAATACTCAGAGTTCACACATATCAGCCACTCTAAACTATTTGCTATTGATTTTCCCTGTGGCGTTCTAAGAGCTCTCTGGTAATAACAGAGCATGAACCCTGTTTAAAGTGTGTGTGTGTGTGTGTGTGTGTGTGTGTGTGTGTGTGTGTGTGTGTGTGTGTGTGTGTGTGTGTGTGTGTGTGTGTGTGTGTGTGTGTGTGTGTGTGTGTGTGTGTGTGTGTGTCACACAGTGAGCGGAGCAAAGCCTACGGGACATGCTCAAATCAAATCTTCTCCCAAACACACGTCTCACACCCACACAGTCAGTTCATTTTGTCTGTTTGTTTTATGATGTGTTCTTTCGGTTGATCTTCTTTCCTCTCTAATCTCCAGGCAGTTTAGTGTTGGGGAGAGCCTTTGTGAGTTCTAATTGGTGCGGGTTCTGGGGTTGCCTTGGAAACCTTTTTGAGAGGGTTCTCCGGAGGCCCACCAAAGGTTTGGTTATTGTATAACACAACGCCCAAACAGAAGCAAACAACACATACATCATGTACAACATTACGCTCACGGTTTCAAAGTGGAGAGACATTTCAATGAAGCAAGCTTTCAAACGGACGATCGAGAGCACCACTGCTTTGTCACAGCCATGATGATGTAACTAAGGGCCAGTAGTGTGCAACGGTTTTGGTTCGTGGTAGGTTTGGAATGCAACACGAGTCTATCCATCCAAATGAGAGACACTATGGCCGGTACAACAACCTCGACT
>NC_092106.1:7310456-7320456 GCF_045679555.1 Salvelinus alpinus | reverse complement strand
CAATCGAGAGCATCCTGTCGGGCTGTATCACCGCCTGGTACGGCAACTGCTCCGCACACAACCGTAAGGCTCTCCAGAGGGTAGTGAGGTCTGCACAACGCATCACCTGCCCTCCAGGACACCTACACCACCCGATGTCACAGGAAGGTCATAAAGATCATCAAGGACAACAACCACCCGAGCCACTGCCTGTTCACCCCGCTATCATCCAGAAGGCGAGGTCAGTACAGTTGCATGAAAGCAGGGACCGAGAGACTGAAAAACAGCTTCTATCTCAAGGCCATCAGACTGTTAAACAGCCACCACTAACATTGAGTGGCTGCTGCCATACATGTAAAAAATGTATCACTAGCCACTTTAAACAATGCCACTTAATATAATGTTTACATACCCTACATTACTCATCTCATATGTATATACTGTACTCGATACCATCTACTGCATCTTGCCTATGCCGTTCTGTACCATCACTCATTCATATATCTTTATGTACATATCCTTCATCCCTTTACACTTGTGTGTATAAGGTAGCTGTTGTGAAATTGTTAGGTTAGATTACTCGTTGGTTATTACTGCATTGTCGGAACTAGAAGCACAAGCATTTCGCTACACTCGCATTAACATCTGCTAACCATGTGTATGTGACAAATAAAATTTGATTTGATTTGAACTGTCTCTCATAAGGACTTCCACAGGAAAGGAAGACCCAGAGTTACCTCTGCTGCAGAGAAAAACGTTCATTAGAGTTACCAGCCTCAGAAATCGGCAATTAACTGCACCTCAGATTGCACCTCACAGAGTTCAAGTAACAGACACATCTCAACATGAACTGTTCAGAGGAGACTGCGTGAATCAGGCCTTCATGGTCAAATTGTTGCAAAGAAACCACTACTAAAGGACACCAATACAAAGAAGTGACTTGCTTGGGCCAAGAAACATGAGCAATGGACATTAGACAGGTGGAGATTTGTCCTTTGGTCTGATGAGTCCAAATTTGAGATTTTTGGTTCCAACCGCTGTCATCCGTTCACGCAGAGTAGGTGAACGGATTATCTCAGCATGTGTGGTTCTAACCATGAAGCATGGAGGAGGAGGTGTGATGGTGTGGGGGTGCTTTGCTGATGACACTGTCAGTGATTTATTTAGAATTCAAGGCACACTTAACCAGCATGACTACCACAGCATTCTGCAGCGATACGCCATCCCATCTGGTTTGCGCTTAGTGGGACTATCATTTTGTTTTTCAACAGGACAATGACCCAAAACACACCTCCAGGCTGTGTAAGGGCTATTTGACCAAGAAGGAGAGTGATGGAGTGCTGCATCAGATGACCTGGCCTCTACAATCATCTGACATGAACCCAATTAAGATGGTTTGGGATGAGTTGGAATGCAGAGTGAAGGAAATGCATATGAGCATATGAGGGACCTCCTTCAAGACTGTTGGAAAAACATTCCAGGTGTCTACCTCATGAAGCTGGTTGAGAGAATGCAAAGCTGTCATTAAGGTAAAGGGTGGCTACTTTGAACAATCAAAAATATACGTATATTTTGATTTGTTTAACACTTTTTTGGTTACTACATGATTCCATATGTGCTATTCATAGTTTTGATGTCTTCACTATTATTATACAATGTAGAAAATATTACAAATAAAGAAAAACCCTTAAATTAGTAGAGGTGTCCAAACTTTTGACTAGTACTACATCTACAGAAATAAGACAGATCCTGCTTCTTTTGCCTGTCTGAGTGTTTTTTTTAAAAATAGCCTACTGATTCCGTGAGCACCAAACCTCACGCAATGGCAAAATGTTTGATGAAGCAATTTCACATATTTGGCTGTTTTTAATGCTTGCTGTGCTGTAATTAAAGCTTTAAAGTTTTTTCAGTTAGAACAGGCTGGTTTTGCTTATATTTGAATTAGTGTTGTTTACACTGTTCCAAACGAGCAGCAACATGATATTGTTATGTAAAAGCACCTGTTTGTCACATTTAATATAAACGCAGTGTACCCTCGTTTCTCTTGATCTCCTTATTGTTATTATTACAATTATTATCAAATCAAATCAAATGTTCATTGGTCACATGCACATGGTTAGGGGATGTTATTGCGAGTGTAGCGAAATGCTTGCGCTTCTAGTTCCAACAGTGCGGCAATATCTAAAAATTAATCTGACAATTCCACGATAACGACCTAATATGCACAAATCTAAGTACTGGAATAGAATAAGAGTATATAAATATATGGATGAGCAATGTCAGAGCGGCATAGGCGAGATAAAATATATGGTATAAAATACAGTATATACACTACCGTTCCAAAGTTTGGGGTCACTCAGAAATGTCCTTGTTTTTGAAAGAAAAGCTCATTTTTTTGTCCGTTAAAATAACATCAAATTTATCAGTGAAGAGGCAACTCTGGGATGCTGGCCTTCTAAGCGGCGTTCCTCTGTCCAGTGTCTGTGTTATTTTGCCCATCTTAATCTTTCCTTTTTATTGGCCAGTCTGAGATATTGCTTTTTCTTTGCAAATCTGCCTAGAAGGCCAGCCTCCCGGAGTCGACTCTTCACTGTTGACGTTGAGACTGGGCCTCCCACTCCTCTTTCTATTTGGTTAGAGCCAGCTTGCGCTGTTCTGTGAAGGGAGTTGTATACAGCCCTTGTATACGAGATCTTCAGTTAATAGCCTTAATTTCTCAGAACAACAATAGACTGAGTTTCAAAAGAAAGGTCTTTGTTTCTGTCCATTTTGAGCCTGTAGTCGAACCCACAAATGCTGATGCTCCAGATACTCAATTAGTCTAAAGAAGGACAGTTTTTATAGCTTCTTTAATCAGAACAACAGTTTTCAGCTGTGCTAACATAATTGCAAAAGGGTTTTCTAATGACCAATTAGCCTTTTAAAATTTTAAACTTGGATTAGCTAACACAACGTGCCATTGGAACACAGGAGTGATGGTTGCTGATAATGGGCCTCTTTACGCCTATGTAGATATTCCATTCAAAATCAGCCGTTTCCAGCTACTATAGTCATTTACAACATTAATTAACAATACGTCACGCCCTGACCTTAGAGAGCCGTTTTATTTCTCTATTTGGTTAGGTCAGGGTGTGATTAGGGTGGGCATTCTATGTTTCCTATTTCTTTGTTTTTGGCCGAGTGTGGTTCCCATTTCAGAGGCAGCTGTCTATCGTTGTCTCTGATTGGGAATCATACTTAGGTAGCCTTTTTCCCACCTGGGTTTTGTGGGTAGTTATTTTCTGTTTAGTCTCTGTTACCTGACAGAACTGTTCGCTTTCGTTTTGTTACTTTGTTTGTGTGTTTTTTGATAATAAATATAATCATGAACACTTTTCACGCTGCGCTTTGGTCCACTCCTTCCGACGACAGGCGTTACACAATGTCTACACTGTATTTCTGATTAATTTGATGTACTGCGGTTGTGGGCGGTGCAGTTGACGTACCAGGCGGTGATACAGCCCGACAGGATGCTCTCAATTGTGCATCTGTAAAGGTTTGTGAGGGTTTAAGGTGATAAGACAAATTTCTTTAGCCTCCTAAGGTTGAAGAGGCGCTGTTGCGCATTATTCATCAAACTGTCTGTGTGGTGTACGCTGAGGAACTTAAAACTTTCCACCTTCTCCACTATTGTCCCGTCGATGTGGATAGGGGGGTGCTCCCTCTGCTGTTTCCTGAAGTCCACGATCATCTCCTTTGTTTTGTTGACGTTGAATGAGAGGTTGTTTTCCTGACACTACACTCTGAGAGCCCTCACCTCCTCCCTGTAGGCTGCCTCGTCGTTGTTGGTAATCAAGCCTACTACTGCTGTGTCGTCTGCAAACTTGAGGGTTGAGTTGGACGCGTGCATGGCCACGCAGTCATGGGTGAACAGGGTGTACAGGAGGGGGCTGAGCACGCACCCTTGTGGGGCCCCAGTGTTGAGGATCAGTGAAGTGGAGATGTTGTTTCCTACCTTTACCACCTGTGAGCGGCCCGTCAAGAAGTCCAGGACACATTTGCACAGGGCGGGGTTGAGACCCAGGGCCCCAAGCTTAAAGATGAGCTTGGAGGGTGCTATGGTGTTGAATGCTGAGCTGTAGTCAATGAATAGCATTCTTACATAGGTATTCCTCTTGTCCAGATGGGATAAGGCAGTGTGCAGTGTGGTGGAGATTGCATCGTCTGTGGACCTATTGGGGCGGTAAGCAAAGTGAAGTGGGTCTAGGGTGACAGGTAAGGTGGAGGTGATATGATCGTTGACTAGTCTCTGAAAGCACTTTATGATGACAGAAGTGAGTGCTACGGGACGATAGTCATTTCGTTCAGTTACCTTTGCATTCTTGGGTACAGGAACAATGGTGGCCATCTTGAAGCATGTGGGGTCAGCAGACTGGGATAGGGAGAGATGGCGCCGGAGGGTAGAGCTGCCGTCTTATCGGCTCTTAACCTCTCTGGGGTAGGTGGGACGCAATCTGGGGTAGGTGGGACGCCAATAGCCAGGGAAAATACAGAGCGCCAAATTCAAATAAAATGATATAAAAATCTAACTTTCATTAAATCACACATGTAAGATACCAAATTAAAGCTACACTCGTTGTGAATCCAGCCAACATGTCAGATTTCAAAAAGGCTTTTCGGCGAAAGCATAAGATGCTATTATCTGATGATAGCACAACAGTAAACAAAGAGAGTAGCATATTTCAACACTGCAGGCACGACACAAAACGCAGAAATAAAAATATAATTCATGCCTTACCTTTGACGAAATTCTTTTGTTGGCACTCCAATATGTCCCATAAACATCACAAATGGTCCTTTTGTTCGATTAATTCCATCGATATATATCCAAAATGTCAATTTATTTGGCGCGTTTCTTCCAGAAAAACACAGCTTCCAACTTGCGCAACGTCACTACAAAATATATCAAAAGTTACATGTAAACTTTACCAAAACATTTCAAACTACTTTTGTAATAAAATTTGAAGACGGGATGATCTGTGTTCAATACAAAAAGAAAACAAACTGACGCAACTTTTTTGGTAATGTGCCTCTCTCAAACAATTTACTTCAAGTGACCCTCCTTTACGATGGCCCAATTTCCAAAGACTGGTGACATCCAGTGGAAGCGGTAGGAACTGCAAACAAGTCCCTTAGAAATCTGGTGTCCCAATGAAAACTCATTGAAAAGACAGTGACCTCAAAAAAATAAAAGTTCTGAATGGTTTGTCCTCGGGGTTTGCCTGCTACATAAGTTCTGTTATGCTCACAGACATGATTCAAACAGTTTTCGAAACTTCAGAGTGTTCTCTATCCAAATCTACTAATAGCATGCATATCTTATATTCTGGGGATGAGTAGAAGGAAGTTGAAATTGGGCACGCTATTTATCCAAAAGTGAAAATGCTGCCCCCTACCCCGAAGAAGTTAACCAACCATGCTATTTTGTTTGTTTTTTCGCTTTGTTCGTAACTTGTTTTGTACATAATGTTGCTGCTACCGTCTCTTATGACCGAAAAGAGCTTCCGGACATCAGAACTGGGATTACTCTCCTCAAATTGGATGAGGAGTTCTTCAATGAGTCGAACGCGAGGGATATACTACACACACCCGACCAGGCCCAGATCCCCATGATTTGCTGGAAAAGGAAACATAGGTTTCGCAGAAAGAGATAGGGATGCCTTATGAGGATCAGGCGACAAGTGGCTAACCTACCCTTGCCTTCCGTTCTGCTAGCTAACGTTCAATCGCTGGAAAATAAATGGGACAAACTGAAAGCACTTATATCCTACCAACTGGACATTCAAAACTTTAATATCTTATGTTTCACAGATTCGTGGCTGAACGACGACATTAAGAACATACAGCTGGCGGGTTATACACTCTATCGGCAGGACAGAACAGCAGCCTTTGGTAAGACACGGGGCGGGGGCCTATGCATATTTGTAAACAATAGCTGGTGCATGATATCTAAGGAAATCACAAGGTTTTACTCGCCTGAGGTAAAGTATCTCATGATAAGCTGTAGACCACACTATCTACCTAGAGAGTTTTCAACTGTATTTTTTGAAGCTGTCTACATACAACCACAGACCGATGCTGGCACTAAAACCACACTCAATAAGCTGTATTGCACCATAAGCAAACATGAAAACGGTCATCCAGAGGCTGAGCTCCTAGTGGCCGCGGACTTTAATGCAGGGAAACTTAAATCAGTTTGACCTAATTTCTATCAGCATGTTAAATGTCCTGCCAGAGGGGAAAAAATTATAGACCACTTTTACTCCACACACAGAGACGTGTGTGGAGAAAGCTCTCCCTCGCACTCCATTTGGCAAATCTAACGATAACACTATCCTCCTGATTCCTGCTTACAAGCAAAAATTAAAGCAGGAAGCACCAGTGCCTCGGTCTATAAAAAAGTGGTCAGATGAAACAGATGCTAAACTATAGGACTGTTTTGCTAGCACAGACTGGAATATGTTCTGGGATTCTTCTGATGGCATTGGGGAGTTCACCACATCTTTCACTGGCTTTATCAATAAGTGCATCGAGGACGTCGTCCCCACAGTGACTGTCCGTACATACCCCAACCAGAAGCCATTGATTACAGGCAACATTCGCACTGAGCTAAAGGGTAAAGCTGCCACTATCAAGGAGCGGGACTCTAACCCGGAAGCTTATAAGAAATCCTGCTATGCCCTAACCATGAAACAGGCAAAGTGTAAATACAGGACTAAGATCGACTCGTACTACACCGGCTCCGACGCTCATCGGATGTGGCAGGGCTTGCAAACTATTACAGACTACAAAGGGAAGCACAGCTGAGAGCTGCCCAGTGACACAAGCCTACCAGATGAGCTAAATAACTATTATGCTCGCTTCGAGGCAAGTAACACTGAAACATGCATGAGAGCATCAGCTATTCCGTACAACTGTGTGATCACGCTCTCCGCAGCCGATGTGAGTAAGACCTTTAAACAGGTCAACATTCACAAGGCCGCTGGGCCAGTCGGATTACCAGGACGTGTACTCATTGCATGTGCTTACCAACTAGCAAGTGTCTTCACTGACATTTTCAACCTCTCCCTGTCTGAGTCTGTAATACCAACATGTTTCAAGCAGACCACCATAGTCCCTGTGCCCAAGAACACTAAGATAACCTGCCTAAATGACTACCGACCCGTAGCACTCACGTCTGTATTGCCATTAAGTACTTTGAAAGGCTGGTCATGGCACACTTCAACACCATTATCCCAGAAACCCTAGACCCACATCAATTTCCATACCGCACCAACAGATCCACAGATGCAATCTCTATTGCACTCCACACTGCCCTTTCCCACCTGGACAAAAGGAACACCTATGTGAGAATGCTATTAATTGACTACAGCTCAGCGTTCACCATAGTGCCCTCAAAGCTCATCACTAAGCTAAGGACCCTGGGACTAAACACCTCCCTCTGCAACTGGATCCTGGACTTCCTGATGGGCCACCCCCAGGTGGTAAGGGTAGGGAACAACACATCCTCCACGCTGATCCTCACTATGGGGGCCCCTCAGGGGTGCGTGCTCAGACCCCTCCTGTACTCCCTGTTCACTCGTGACTGAATGGCCAGGCACGACTCCAACACCATCATTAAGTTTGCTAATGACACAACAGTGGTAGGCCTGATCACCGACAACGATGAGACAGCCTATAGGGAGGAGGTCAGAAACCTGACCGTGGGGTGCAAAGACAACAACCTCTCGCTCAACGTGATCAAGATGAAGGAGATGATTGTGGACTACAGGAAAAGGTGGACCGAGCATGCCCACATTCTTATCGACGGGGCTGTAGTGGAGAAGGTTGAGAGCTTCTAGTTCCTTGGCGTCCACATCACCAACACACTAGCATGGTCCAAGCACACCAAGACAGTTGTGAAGAGGGCACGACAAAACCTATTCCCCCTCAGGAGACTGAAAATATTTGGCATGGGTCCTCAGATCCACAAAGGGTTTTACAGCTGCTCCATCTAGAGCATCTTGACGGGTTGCATCACCGCATGTTATGGCAACTGCTCGGCCTCCGACCACAAGGCACTACAGAGGGTAGTGCGTACGTTCCAGTACATCACAGAGGCCAAGCTTCCTCTCATCCAGGACCTCTATATCAGGCAGTGTCAGAGGAAGGCCCTAAAAATGGTTAAAAACTCCAGTCACCCTAGTCATAGACTGTTCTCTCTGCTACAGCACGGCAAGCGGTACCGGAGCGCCTAGTCTAGGTCCAAGAGGTTTCTAAACAGCTTCTACCTCCAAGCCATAAGACTCCTGAACAGATAATCAAATGGCTACCCAGACTATTTGCATTACCCGCCCGATCTTTGAATAGTTTGCCTAAACAATAAATGAACCGCAATTCATGAATGGATGCAACTGTTTTTAGTCTGCTGTAATTAAGGCTTTATATATATATTTATTTTTAATTGGAAGAGACTCTCTGGTGAATGTATTTATTTAGTGTTGTTTACACTGTTCTGGTGTATTTGGTCTGAAAAGGATAATTTGGCAGACATAATACTCACGTAACACTTGCTCCTATATCCTCCTTTATCTGGATCTCCAGTAGCTTCCACAACTAAGTCAAATGTCTTCCTCAGATCTGACTTCCCCTTTCCCTCCTGAGCAACCAGTAAACATTCGCCCGTTTCGAGTTTCTTTTTCACATCCTCCGCATCCATGTTGCTGTCGTGTGTTACAGTGTTTGGAGTTTGTTATGACCAGTGTATTATTGTGATTGTGATAAGCTATAGGTTAGGCCCTATTGGTCACATGCATGAGACCCTTACATGTTTCACGCAAAGAGAGCAAGGGTTGAGGGAATAGGACGTGTTTTTCCTAAACACATGAGGGATTTCGGGGAACAGAACTTTTCAGTCAGAAACAAGTAAGAAACTAAATGGCTGCAATGATGTTGCAGCTTCAGCATGGACAGCGCAATAAACACTTGCAGTGTTGTGGTGCCTTTTCGCTGCTGTAGGGAGGAGAGCGAGACAACGTGCACCAGTCACACAGGCACTCGCCGTCATTTTTTTTTTTTAACACAGTGTGAACATCGGGCTCTTTTTGAGTCATTTGTGTGTCTTAATTATTGAATCAAACATAGTGTCCTTAAAGCAACAGACAAGCTCAGTGCATACAGTTGATTTTATTCAAACACATAGGGTGTGTCAGTCTATATATGGAAAAATGAGTTTAAAACATTTCGACCAATCGATTGGTGGAAAGAACAGGACGACTCTCGGTCAACCAAGATTTATCTGGGTCGGGGACAGCCCTAGGAAGAAGAAAAGGTGGAAGAGGATAGTAGTGGCAGAGTGAGAGAGAAAGATGGGGAGCTGGCAAAGATTTAGTACTTTGCCGTGTGTGTGTGTGTGTGTGTGTGTGTGTGTGTGTGTGTGTGTGTGTGTGTGTGTGTGTGTGTGTGTGTGTGTGTGTGTGTGTGTGTGTGTGTGTGTGTGTGTGTGTGTGTGTGTGTGTGTGTGTGTGTGTGTGTGTGTGTGTGTGTGTGTGTGTGTGCGTGTGTGTGTGTGTGTGTGTGTGCGTGCGTGCGTGCGTCCGAGACACAATAGTGGTAATTATCTTGGCCGTGGAGGGCGCAGAGGGGTGGGGTGTGTGGGGGAGAGAAAGGGAGGGAGAAATGGAGAGAGAGAGGGGGAGAGGGGAAGTGAGGGCCAGTCAAACAGTAATATAATCACAAGCCTTTGTGTGCGAGGGAGCAGAGGGCAACTCAGTGTCAGCTGTTATTGAGTGTTTATTCCCTAACACCCTGCCCCCGAGCGTACACACACACACACACACACACACACACACACACACACACACACACACACACACACACACACACACACACACACACACACACACACACACACACACACACACACACACACACACACACACACACACACACACACACACACACACACACACACACACACACACACACACACACACACTGACAC
>NC_092106.1:7297956-7305456 GCF_045679555.1 Salvelinus alpinus | reverse complement strand
GCTTCCAACATGAGCTGATTGGCTGACTGAGTTAGGACCAGGAAGAGATGTCTCTGCTGAATTTCTAGCAGAGATGGCTTCTTTTTTACACTTTTGGTCATTTAACCTAACATAGCAGGAATAAATAGATGCCTGAGCGGAGTTCCCACATCTGTTTTTCAGTAGAAACGGAAGGTGGGTTAAAAATATTGTATCCCTGCAACCCGGTAATAACTGCTTTCTGAACTGCAGAGAGTGATGGTCGCTAGATGCTAGAAGATTCTCCATCAAAACCAGATACACAAAGAAGCAGGGTACTTTGCAGAGTCAACAGGCGAAAATGGAAAATGATAGGCCAAGACGAGAGTAAAACTCGGATTTGCATTTACCAACTGGAGAGGGTTAGCTTGCTAATGGATTCAAAACCGACCAATATTTTGCCTTATTTCTGCTGAAAAAGTAATACATAGCTAGCTGATGGATCTTGCTAGATATAAATTGACATGTTGCTTTTGCTATTTGTACATACGTATGCGAGTATTATAGGTAGTCACTTAATTAGAGTGTTGTTTTCAAGCATTAGCAACTACAGTACTAGTCCAAAATTTGGACACACCTACTAATTCAAGGGTTTTTCTTTCTTTATATTATTTTCTACATTGTAGAATAATAGTGAAGACATTAAAACTATAAAATAACACATATGGAATCATGTATTAACTAAAAAAGTGTTAAAATATATTTTAGGTTTTAGATTCTTCAAAGTAGCCACCCTTTGCCATGATGACAGCTTGGAACACTCTTGGCATTCTCTACACCAGCTTCACATGGAATGATTTTCCAACAGTCTTGAAGGAGTTCCCACATATTCTGAGCACTTGTTGGCTGCTTTTCCTTCACTCTGTGGTCCACCTCATCCCAAACCATCTGAATTGGGTTGAGGTCGGGTGATTGTGGAGACCAGGTCATCTGATGCAACACTCCATTTCTCTCCTTGGTCAAATAGCCCTTACACAGCCTGGAGGTGTGTTTTGGGTCAGTCCTGTTGAAAAACAAATGATAATCCCACTAAGTGCAAAACCAGATGGGATAGCATATCACTGCAGAATGTTGTGGTAGCCATGATATTTACATGTGCCTTGAAATCTAAATAAATCACAGACAGTGTCAACAGCAAAGCACCCCCAAACCATCACACCTCCACCTCCTCCTCCATGCTTCACGGTGGGAAGCACACACGCGGAGATCATCCGTTCACCTACTCTGCGTCTCACAAAGACACGGCTGTTGGAACCAAAAACCTCAAATTTGGACTCAACAGACCAAAGGACAAATTTCCACCTGTCTAATGTCTATTGCTCGTGTTTCTTATCACAAGCATTTCTCTTATTATTATTGGTGTCCTTTAGCAGTGGTTTCTTTGCAGCAATTTGACCATGAAGGCCTGATGCACACAGTCTCCTCTGAACAGTTGATGTTGAGATGTGTCTGTTACTTGAACTCTGTAGTATTTATCTGGGCTGAAATCTGAGGTGCAGTTAATTCGAATGAAAGTATCCCCTGCTGCAGAGGTAACTCTGGGTCTTCCTTTCCTGTGGCAGTCCTCATGAGAGCCAGTTTCATCATAGCGCTTGATGGTTTTTGCGACTGCACTTGAAGACACTTTCAAAGTTCTTGAAATGTTCTGCATGGACTGACCATGTGGTCTTTTACCAAATAGGGCTATCTTCTGTATACCAACCCTACCTTGTCACACCACAACTGATTGTCTGAGACGCATTAAGAAGGAAAGAAATCCCACAAATGTACTTTTAAAAAGGCACACCTGTTAATTGAAATGCATTCCAGTTGACTTCCTCATGAAGCTGGTTGAGAGAATCAAGTGTGTGCAAAGCTGTCATCAAGGCCAAGGGTGGCTACTTAGAAGACTCTTAAATATAAAATATATTAGGATTTTTTTTAACACTTTTTGGTTATTACATGATTCCATATGTGTTATTTCATAGTTTTGATGTCTTCACTATTATTCTACAATGTAGAAAATAGTAAAAATAAAGAAAAATCCTTGAATGAGTAGGTGTATGCAAACTTTTGACTGGTACTGTATATAGCTAGCTGGTGTAGCATGCTAGCTTGTTAGCTAGTTGACTCGACTGCGCCATTGGTTTGTTTATCTGAATTTAAAATGTTGCCTCAGGCAATTATTTGTAACAAGCTAGCTATGACTATATGTATCATTGTGTTATTTCTGAGCCATACATCTGATTTGCCAGCTAATTCTCTTCACAGTACTTGTTCAGAATAGCCATGAGGACAAAATAATATTGCTTCTTTTCAGTGCTGCTACAAATGCTACAGCTTTGAGGATGCAGCTGGCATGCCTCTGAGTGTTGAAGGAGCAGATCGGTAAGCACAATCTTTGGCAAGAAAAAGTTTGTTCCAGCATCGTTTTTCCCCTAACTAGCCAAGAATTTACCTAATAATAAAGTATAAATATTTTATTAAAGTGCCTACAGTGCCTTCAGAAAGTATTCACACCCCTTGACTTTTTCACATTTAGTTGTGTTACAGCCTGAAATGATTCAATTGAGATCTTTTTGTCACTGGCCAACATAAAGCACGTCATAATGTTAAAGTGTAATTAAGTTTTTTGAAACGTTTACAAATTAATAAAACATTTTGTTATTAATAAGTATTCAACCCCTTTGTTATGGCAAGCTGTCACGACTTCCGTCGAAGTCGGCTCCTCTCCTTGTTCGGGCGGTGTTCGGCGGTCGACGTCACCGGTCTTCTAGCCATCGCCGTTTCACTGTTCATTGTTCCATTTGTTTTGTCTTGTTTCCCCGCACACCTGGTTTACATTCCCTAATCACACTACATATATATTCCCTCTGTTCCCCCCATGTCTTTGTGTGGAATTGTTTGTTTTGTTACATGTTCAGTGTGTTGCGCCAGGCGGGTTATTTCCCCCTGGGTATTCTTGTGTAACCCATAGGAGGTTGGATTATTACGTTTGGTTTTTGTGACCGTATTTTGCGCAGTTCCCTTTTGCATTTTGGCTGGAGGTTTAACGCTGTTGCGTCCGTTCGTTGTGCTTCTGCCCAATAAAGAGTGTGCCTGCTCACAACTCTCTGCTCTCCTGCACCTGCCTTCAAACACCAGTAGCGCACACACAAGCCTAAATAAGTTCAGGAGTAAAACTGTGCTTAAAAAGTCTCATAATAAGTTGCATGGACTCACTCTGTGTGCAATAATAGTGTTTAACATGATTTCTGCACCCCACACAATATCTGTCCCTCATTTGAGCAGTGAATTTCAATCACAGTTTCAACGACAAAAGAACAGGGAGGCTTTCCAGTGCCGCACAAAGAAGGGCACCTGTTGGTAGATGGGTAAAAAAAAAAGCAGACGTTGAATTTCCCTATGAGCATGGTGAAGTTATTCATTACACTTTGGATTATGTATCAATACACCCAGTCACTACAAGGATACAGGCGTCCTTCCTAACTCAGTTGCCGGAAAGGAAGGAAACCGCTCAGGGATTTCACCATGAGGCCAATGGTGACTTTAAAACAGTTACAGAGTTTAATGGATCAACAACATTGTAGTTACTTCACAATACTAACCTAAATGACAGAGTGAAAAGATTGAAGCATGTACAGAAAAATAATATTCCAAAACATGCATCCTGTTTGCAACACTGCAAAAAAATGTGGCAAAGCAATTCACTTTTCGTCCTGAATACAAAGTGGAATATTTTCTACTTTAAAATATATGGCAAGACCTGAAAATGGTTGTCTAGCAATGATAACCAATTTTACAGAGTTTGAAATTTTTTGGAAAAATACATTTGTCATTATGGGGTATTGTGTGTAGATGTTTAAGAAAGAAAAAAATATTGAATCCATTTTGAATTCAGGATGTTACACAAGCCAAGGGGTATGAATAACTTCTGAAGGCACTGCATGTAGATAAAATGTTTAGGGTAATGAACTACCGGATTTATGTGATGACATACTGTCCCAAGAGATCAGTCTACTGCACAGAGATATTAGTATTGTTTTTCCCCATTTGAACTGTCTGGCCAGATGCAGACAGTACTAGCTCAACACCAACACGTGTTGAGTAAAAGGCTGTAACATGACATAATATTGAATGACTGTATGCCTAATACCCTACTTCAATGGTGCAAAACATAGTACCTCCCTTGATATTGAACAGAATGTGTTTAGTCTAGAAATCTAAGAATGGTAGTCGTTAAAGGGAATTAGTTGTTCAAATGGTAAAATTGTATTACAGATTAGGATTGGGATTGATGGAGCATGCTTGATTTGTTGTCTTCGTCTGAGCTTGACTACAACCATCAATAATCATCGTCCAGGATTGGAGAACGCTCACAGGAAGTAGCGTGAACCTCCGGAGCACTCAGAAATGTTGTTGAAAGAGAGGGGGCCTGCAACAAAAAAGATTAATCATATGTAAATAAGGGATATTTGTGTGGCCAATGATAAACTTGCGTGAGAAACCATATTTGTGTATACTTTACCTAGCATATAGGTATTTTATTGTACTTTTGGAATGGTTTTAGCAATTCTTTTAGGGAGAATAAACAGGATAACAAGTAAGTCTTTGTAACCTTATCTAAGGAAAACATTCTGATATACTGTGCATTCAGAAAGTATTCAGACCCCTTGACTTTTTCCACATTTTGTTACATTACAGCCTTATTCGAAAATTGATTAAATCGTTTTTTTCTCCTCAGACAATACCCCATATTGACAAGGCAAAAACTGTGTTTTAGAAATGTTGGCAAATGTAATAAAAATTCAACCCAAAAAAATCACATTTACGTAACTATTCTTACCCTTTACTCGAGTCTTCTTGGGTATGACGCTACAAGCTTGGCAAACCTGTATTTTTGGAGTTTCTCTCATTCTTCTCTGCAGATCATCTCAAGCTCTGTCAGGTTGGATGGTGAGCAACGCTGCACAGCTATTTTCATTTTTCTACAGAGATGTTTGTTTAGGTTCAAGTCTGGGCTCTGGCTGGGCCACTCAAGGACATTCAGAGACTTGTCCCGAAGCCTCTCCTGCATTGGCTGTGTGCTTAAGATCGTTATCCTGTTGGAAGGTGAACCTTCACCCCCAGTCTGATGTCCCGAGTGCTCTGGAGCAGGTTTCCATCAAGGATCTCTTTGTACTTTGCTCTGTTCATCTTTCCCTCGATTCTGACTAGTCACCCAGTCCCTTCCACTGAAAAACATCCCAACAGCATGATGCTGCCACCACCATTGTTCACCGTAGGGATGGTATTGGCCAGGTGATGAGCGGTGCCAGGTTTTGTCCATGTGTGATGCTCGGCATTCAGGCCAATCTTGGTTGCATCAGACCAGAGAATCTTGTTCTCATGGTCTGAGTCTTTACGTGCCTTTTGGAAAACTCCAAGTGGGCTGTAATGTGCCTTTTACTGAGGAGTGGCTTCCGTCTGGCCACTCTACCATAAAGGCGGGATTGGTGGAGTGCTGCAGAGATGGTTGTCCTTCTGGAAGGTTCTCCCATCTCCACAGAGAAACTCTGGAGCTCTGTCAGAGTGGCCATCGGGTTCTTGGTCACCTCCTTGACCAAGGCCCTTCTCGCCCAATTGCTCAGTTTGGCTGGGCGGCCAGCTCTAGTCTTGATGGTTCCAAACTTCTTTCATTTAAGAATGATGGAGGCCGCTATGTTCTTGGGGACCTTCAATGCTGCAGAAATGTTTTGGTGCCCTTCCCCAGATCAGTGCCTTGACACAATCCTGTCTCGGAGCTCTAGAGACAATTCCTTCGACCTCAAGGCTTGGTTTTTGGCCAAGCCACTGTCAACTGTGGATATCTTATATAGACAGGTGTGTTCCTTTCCATATCATGTCTAATTAATTACATTTACCACAGGTGTACTCCAATCAAGTTGTAGAAACATCTCAAGGATGATCAATGGAAACAGGATGCACCTGAGCTCAATTTCGAGTCTCATAGCAAAGGGTCTGAATAGTTATGTAAATAACAATTTTTTTTATTTATCTGTTTTTGCTTTGTCTTTATGGGGTATTGTGTGTAGATTGGTGAGGGGAAAATAAAGGTAATCTATTTTAGAATAAGGCAGTAACGTAACAAAATGTGTAAAAAGTCAATGGGTCTGAATACTTTCCGAATGCACTGTAGTAATGAATGTACGTCCCAAAAACCAAATCACTAAAAAACTACTCACAACAATGTCACCAACTGGAATATTTTTTCTAACTGGGATCCAGATGAATAATAAAGTACAGTGTACTCGTGGACAGTGGTCAAATGTTACGCAAACACATACTTGGTCATTCATGAATAGAATAGTGCAGTGGTGAAATGGTAGCAGTTGTGTGTAAGGTTCATGAGTCTTTTGGATTTAGCAATCTGTGAATTTGGACCCGTCTCTGGTGGTACTGCTGTACTGTAAATGGTCACACATCACACACTCTCACGCAAAACACACACACACACACACGGGCATGCTACTGGCTGTCAGTGTATGATGAATGGCGTCTGTTTTTCTGCTCAGTGAGGGAATTCAGCATGTGTGTGAGAAATAATGATAGTGGTTCTGTAGTTGTCTACGAGTGTATGTTTTCCGCAGGCAAGGCGGTATAAAAGCATTGTGTTTCCACATAGTGTGTTTTACTTGCTCACAAGTGTTTGTGTGTGTACAGTATGCTTTACCAGTCAGGCCTCTTTTGGTCTGGGTCACTGTAGGATACTCCCTGTTTCTCTCTACCACACCCCCAATACCCCCCCATCCTTCTGTCTCTCTCTACCCCCAATACCCCCCCCATCCTTCTGTCTTTCTGTCTCTGTTTCAGTTTCTCTCGCTCTCTTTTTCTCTCTCTCTCTCTCTCTCTCTCTCTCTCTCTCTCTCTCTCTCTCTCTCTCTCTCTCTCTCTCTCTCTCTCTCTCTCTCTCTCTCTCTCTCTCTCTCTCTCTCTCTCTCTCTCTCTCTCTCTCTCTCTCTCTCTCTGTGTGCCACCAGCAGTGGTAATGGGGAGGGACCTGTCAGCTCACTTAATACATCTAATGTTTGCCAGCGCCGGAGGACACACACACACTCACACTCTCACACACACACACACACACACACACACACACACACACACACACACACACACACACACACACACACACACACACACACACACACTGAGCTCTGACACACACAGCACGCTCCCCTCTCCCTCTCTGTCACCACTCGGTCACAGTCCCTCTCTCTCTTCCTCCCTCCCTGCCTCCCGAACTCTCTCGCTCTCTCTCCCACTCTGTCACAGTCCCTCTCTCTCTTCCTCCCTCCCTGCCTCCCTCACTCTCTCGCTCTCTCTCCCACTGAGTCACATCTTTCTTTTTTCCACTCTCTCTCTATTTCCATCTCATTGTTTAGATGGAATATTCTGCAAATCTCTGTTATATTAGTGATGTCAATGCTAACAGATACACAATGTGGTATATGAATGCCATGTTAT
>NC_092106.1:7212956-7292956 GCF_045679555.1 Salvelinus alpinus | reverse complement strand
CCTCCTTCTCTTTCTTCTCTTCCTTTTCTGGGTCGCTGTCGCCATGACACCCAGCAACAGGGGGGCGAAGGAGCTTCACGGGGAGCGGGCGAACGAGGGAGCGAGTGGAGGAGTGCGTAGAGCCAGACCTTCCCCCTCCGCAGTGCACTCATCTGCAAACAGGCCTCCTCTCTTCCCCTGACCCCGCGCTGTCTAAGAGATGTTAAGATGTAGTGGCACCACAGTGTAGGACACTATTGATTAGCGTGAGAACTAATGTGTGTGTGTGTGTGTGTGTGTGTGTGTGTGTGTGTGTGTGTGTGTGTGTGTGTGTGTGTGTGTGTGTGTGTGTGTGTGTGTGTGTGTGTGTGTGTGTGTGTGTGTGTGTGTGTGTGTGTGTGCACTACACACACACACAACCTACAGCTGTCAGCCAAGTCACGAGCTGGCCTTGTGAATCAATGCTTGTCAAACACCCTGCTAAGCTCCTATGACCAATTCTAACTTAAAGTCCAGCCTCTGCTCTGTATAAGGCTTCACTATGACACATAATAGACCTGTGTGACATTAGATCATTGACACACCATTGTTTGTGTCTACTCCACAGCATAATAAGATTGTGTGTGAGTGTGTGTGTGTGTGTGTGTGTATAATGCATTCGATATGCCTTGTGAGTCTTCTCATCGTTGGCAAGCGTGTCCCCATCCATTATCAATGAGACTGAATAATTAAAGTCAAGGCGACACAATGCACTGAATGTTGACGTGTGTGTGTGTGTGCGTGCGTGCGTGTGTGTGTGTGCATTTCGCTGTTAGAATGGAATCACGGCCAAATGTACATGCAGAGGCAACTTGTGTGTATGTGCATAACAATGTGTGTGTGCAATCCGAGCAGAAGTACTACAGGCAAACATCACACACAAATGTTTAACTCCATTTTGAGAAACAGAGAGGGGGAAGGGGAGAGCAAGGGGAAAGAGGGGTAGAGCTATTGCTACCTGTTTATCTCCTCCCTGTCCTGATTCTCTCTCTCTCTTTCCTCATCCGTTGGCATCTGCTGCTTGATCATTGCTCTCTCTCTCTTTCTCCTTTCCTTCCTTCATAGTGCTGCTTGAATATGTATGCTGGTTCTAATTAGGGCTGCTGAAGTATGGGAGAGGCATGGAGCCATTGCTGAGAGAGAAAGGGAGAGAACGAGAGAGAAAGGGAGATGATGCTATTATTTCTCTCTTGTAATTCCTCCCTTTTTCGCACGAAGGCATATTCTCAATTTTCTTTTAGGCACTATTTGTTTCGGTTCTCTTTTCTCTCGAGCCATGAGCGTGAGATCCTCAGTGTGAGACTACGGCGTCATCTTCTCGCAACGCGAGGAGAGAGAGAGAGGGAGAGAGCGAGACAGAATGGTGGAGGGAGAACAGAGAGACTGAGTGGAGAGAGGAGGTAGAGAAAGAGATTGGTGGGTGCCAGAGGACGAGAACAGAGTGAGAGAGGGAAGAGGAGGTAGAGAGAGATTTGACAGTGAAGCATTTGACAGGGAAGCATGGCTTTTTAATGAGTGCGTTAGTCCTCTACGTACCCTCTCTTCTCCTCCACTCTTCTCCTCTCCACTCCTTTTCTTGTTTTCTTCTCTTCTCCTCTCCTCCGCCTCCTCCGATCACTGCACCACACTGAGACACAATCACATGAGAGAGATGGATGGAGGAGGGATGGAGAGGAGGAGACGGGGAGGAGAAGGTCAAGGGGTGGGGATGGAGAATGAAGACTTGTGAAGAGATCAGAATAGACAGAGAGAAGCAGATTCTATTGTGAAGGAAAGAACATCCACGTGAGTATCTCCGTACCTTAGCCTTCAGATATCCCTACACTTGCAAACCTTTTACTCAATGATGTCACGATGGACCGGAAGACTGTTTGAATGTTAGAGAGGGAGAGGGGCAAATGATAGTCAGTATCCATGCAACGTTGTTTAAAACGCGATATCAACCATCTCTCAATGCTGACATAACATTTTGTTTCCCATTGAGTCATAGAGTTACACATCAGCCCTGGTTCTCTTTCTACTACTCCTCTCATTTCAATAGCACTCTACCAGGCTAATAAAGAAATACTACTTTGAATTTGAATAGAATAGCATAGAGAGGGAGCAGAGAGAGAGGGGGAGCAGAGAGAGAGAGAGGAAGCAGAGAGAGAGAGGGAGCAGAGAGAGGGGGGGAGCAGAGAGAGAGGGGTGGGAGCAGAGAGAGAGAGGGAGCAGAGAGAGAGAGAGGGGGGAGCAGAGAGAGGGGGAGCAGAGAGAGGGGGAGCAGAGAGCGAGAGCCTTGACACATACTCACAGAGACACTGTAGAGGCTATTGTCAGGAAGGTGTAGATTTCGCATTGTCAGACACGTGCTTAATTTTTCTCAGCCAATAGACAAGAAGAGAACATGATGATGACAGATAGAAGAGGGGAGGGAGGAGAGTTGGGGAGGAGAGTTAGGGAGGAGAGACAGGGAGTAAGAGAGCTGCATTGATTCCACACTCTGGTAATCATACTAAGGCTTTACTCATTTCCATTAATTTGCCATTGTACTGGCGCTGTTAATATAGCAGGTATGGGAGAGCAGCCAGGTCACCTGTGGCACAAGTCAGTATTCGACATCCATCCGCGTCTGAGGACGTCAGGAGATGATGTGGATTCCAGCCACTAGGGGCAACAATGAGCGCTGTTGCCTTCAAGATGGTTTCATAAGCATCTGCCTCGGATTCCAAAGGTTGCAAGTTTGAATCCGGTGATAGTGAGTTGTTTTTGGTATTTTCGTCCCAAACCTTAACCCTTACCTGAACAATTTGGAGTTAATGCCCACACCTCACCTTAAACACTTTGCAATTGGACGCTTGGAACAACTTAGAAATGTGACGTTTGAGAAACATGGATGAACGTCTAATTTTGACATGAGACCGTGAGAGCTGGTAGGAGACAGAGGGCAGCATGAGAGGAGAAGAGAAGAGGGGAGGAGGGGAGAGATTTAGGAGGATAGGGACGTTTTATTACAATCCAATCTTTATTACCCCTCACCCCTTCTCTCATCACACACACACACACACACACACACACACACACACACACACACACACACACACACACACACACACACACACACACACAAGGCCTCATGCTCCAGGATGTTGGTACAGGCAGAATGGGGGAGTTAATTACACGTTGGACCTAAATCGACTCAGCAGGGCAAGTCATGTGTGTGTTGTGTGTGGTTGTATGTGTGTAGGACTGTGTGTGCGTGCAAATTAATGTGTATGCATTCATTTCTAAACATGCATGAATATATCTGCTGTCTAGTAGTCGTGTGTGGGAGGGGAGAGGGTACTAGTGTGCGTGTGTGTGTGTGTGCGTGTGTGTGTGTTTGTTGGAAACGTAGGGAGGTGGTTTGGGTTGCTGGGGAGCTCAAATGAAATAGCTTTTAGTGGTTCTTCCCAGTGCCTACTCCAAATCAGCTGTAATGGGCCTGTGGTAATTATCAAATAAATTAGCTAGCTCTCCTCTCTCTCTCTCTCTCTCTCTCTCCCTCTCTCTCTCTCTCTCTCTCTCTCTCTCTCTCTCTCTCTCTCTCTCTCTCTCTCTCTCTCTCTCTCTCTCTCTCTCTCTCTCTCTCTCTCTCTCTCTCTCTCTCTCTCTCTCTCTCTCCCTCCTCTTTCTCTTCCTTTGTTTCCTCTCTGTGCCCTCATTCTCTCTCCTCTCCTCTCCCTCCATCTTGTCGGTGTGTTGAGCAGCCAGGTCACCTGTAATACAAGTCAGTATTAGACATCCATCCATGTCTGAGGACGTCGGGAGATGTGGTGGAAACCGGCAACAGTAAGCTCTCTTACCTTCAAGTAGATTTCAGTTTTGCTTCATTGTGGATGGACATGGCGGATGAGTGTAAGCATCTGCTTCTGGTGCCAAAGGTTGCATGTTCAAATCCAGTGATGGAATGTTTTTCAGATTTTTGTTTTAAGCCTATCACAAACCTTAACCCTTACCTCAACCATTTAGAGTCAATTCCCAAACTTAACCTTAAACACTTACAAATTTGACGTTTCGAACAACTTCTAAATTTGACGTTTGAGAAACATGGATGAACGTCTAATTCTGACGTGAGACTGTGAGAGCTTGTTGCAGCTGAGAGCTGCTATTGGTTGGCCTTCCCCTACCATGGTGTGGTGACTGTGTCACTAGGCTGGGCTAGGAAACACTGGGCCATATGCCACATTACTATTTCATCGCTGCTTTACCCCACACCGTACACACAAGGACTGCTTATCCAATATCACACCACATACACCATGGCTGTGTTGCTACTGTGCTGTTGTGGTTTCTCCATGTATCTGTTCATTGGTGGGTGGATGGGTGTGTGTGTGTGTGTGTGTGTGTGTGTGCGAGCGAGCGTGTGTGTGTGTGCGAGCGTGCGTGCGTGCGTGTGTGCGTGTGTGTGTGTGTGTGTGTGTGTGTGTGTGTGTGTGTGTGTGTGTGTGTGTGTGTGTGTGTGTGTGTGTGTGTGTGTGTGTGTGTGTGTGCGAGCGTGCGTGCGTGCGTGTGTGTGCGAGCGTATGTGTGTGTGTGTGTGCGAGCGTGTGTGTGTGTGTGGGGGGGTCTGTATGTGTGTGTGTGTGTGTGTGTGTGTGTGTGTGTGTGTGTGTGTGTGTGTGTGTGTGTGTGTGTGTGTGTGTGTGTGTGTGTGTGTGTGTGTGTGTGTGTGTGTGTGTGTGTGTGTGTGTGTGTGTGTGTGAGAATAGAGGATGTACGGAAATAGCCCAGCACTGTGCTGGTGGATGGACCTTTAATAGCACAGTGCACACACACACACACTTCACAATCACACACACTTTTCACAAACACACACACAAGCACACACACACACACACACACTTTGCATACGCAAATGACCCCACAGTCTGTTACTGAAAGTGGTTATGCATTACAACAACTGTAGGATAGGGATGGTGACTTGGGGTTGGCTGTTTTACATAGGCTTATTCAACAGTGTACTAAACATGAGTACAAGCAAATGTACACACATAGAAAAGCTCACCCACTCACACATACACAGACTCACACACTCACACATACACAGACTCACACACTTATGTTGCCACTGCAGAATGTGGGACAACTTACACCGGATGACTGGATCAAGAGAGAGGGAGGGAGATGGGGGAGGGGGGTTGTCAACAAGAAAGAGACACCCAGTAAGAGGGAAAGAGAGAGGCAGAGAGAGAGAGAGAGGCAGAGAGAGAGAGAGGCAGAGAGAGAGAGAGGGGAGAGAGAGAGAGAGAGAGAGAGAGAGAGAGAGAGAGAGAGAGAGAGAGAGAGAGAGAGAGAGAGAGAGATGCATGCACTAGGAGTAGAATTCCAAAACAGAAGATTTGAATTTGAAAAGAACATTGTGATGATATGGAGACAGAGGGGTACAGGCTGGGGAGTACAGGGAAAGACAGCAGAGAATAGTAGACTGGGGTGATGAAAGAGCAGAAAGATAGAAGGATGACTGTGAAAGGTGAAAATTAGGATGAGTGGTTTCAACCATGGAATCGAAGAATGAAGAAGGGCTGTTTTTGATGGACACACACCAGTCTCCACTCATCTTCCTCAAACACTTACAGAGGACACACACACACAGAGAGAGAGAGAGAGAGAGACAAAGAGACAGAGACAGAGACAAACAAATCCATTGAATAATCCATAGACTCTAACCACTTCTGGGAAAATGGGAAACACTAAACAAACAACAACACGAAGTTATCTATCCAAAATGGAGATGTATGGATAAGCCTTCCAATCTTTTTGGCCCTATAACTAAGAACAAACAGCTAAAACATATACATGATCAAATACAAATCTTTGAATCAACTATTAAAGACTACCAGAACCCACTGGACACTGAACTACAGAACAAAATGCGAACCCTTGAACCCCAAAAAGGCCTGTGGTGTTGATGTATCCTCAATGAAATTATAAAATATACAGATCAGAAATTAAAATTGGCTATACTTAAACTCTTTAACATCATCCTTGGCTCTGTCATTTTCCCCAATATTTGGAACACCCCAATCCACAAATGTGGAGACAAATTTGACACCAATAACTACCGTGGGATATGCATCAACAGCAACCTTGGGAAAATCCTCTGCTTTATCATTAACAGCAGACTTGTACATTTCCTCAGTGAAAAAAATATGCTGAGCAAATGTTAAATTGTCTTTTTACCAAATTACCATACGACAGACCACGTATTCACCCTGCACACCCTAACTCTGACAAACAAACAAAACAAAGGCAAAGTCTTCTCATGCTTTGTTGATTTCAAAAAAGCTTTCGACTCAATTTGGCATGAGGCTCTGCTATACAAATTGATAGAAAGGGGTGTTGGGAGAAAATCCATGGACACAAACTACAAGTGTGCGGTTAAAATAGGCAAAAAGCACAAATTTCTTTCCACAGGGCCGTGGGGTGAGACAGGGATGCAGCTTAAGCCCCCACCCTCTTCAACATATATATATATATTTATATATCAACGAATTGGTGAGGGCACTACAACAGAATCTGAAGTCAAATGTCTACTGTTTGCTGATGATCTGGTGCTTCTCTCCCAAAACAAGGAGGGCCTACAGCAGCACCTAGATCCATCACCTGCACAGATTCTGTCAGACCTGGGCCCTGACAGTATATCTTAGTAAGACAAAAATAATGGTGTTCCAAAAAAGGTCCAGTTGTCAGGACCACAAATACAAAAACTATAAATGCCTAAACATCAGCGCCACAGGCAACTTCCACAAAGCTGTGAACAAGCTGAGACAAGGCAAGAAGGGCCTTCTATGCCATCAAAAGGAACATAAAATTCAACATACCAATTAGGATCTGGCAAAAAATACTTGAATCAATTATAGAACCCATTTCCCTTTATGGTTGTGAGGTCTGGGGTTCGCTCACCAACCAAGAATTCACAAAATGCGACAAACACCAAATTGAGGATCTGCATCCAGAATTATGCAAAAATATCCGCTGTGTTCAATGTAAAACACCAAATAACGCTTGCAGAGCAGAATTAGTCCGATACCCGCTAATGATCAAAATCCAGAAAATAGCAGTTAAATTCTACAACCACCTAAAAGGAAGCGATTCCCAAACCTCATAACAAAGCAATCACCTACAAAGAGATGAACCTGAAGAAGAGCCCCCCTAAGCAAGCTGGTCCTGGGGCTCTGTTCACAAACACAAACAGACCCCACAGAGCCCCAGTACAGCAACACAATTTGACCCAACCAAATCATGAGAAAACAAAAAGATAGTTACTTGACACATTGGAAAGAATTAACAAAAACACTGAACGAACTAGAATGTTATATGGCAGTAAACAGAGAGTACACAGTGACAGAATACCTGACCACTGTGACTGACCCAAACTTAAGGAAAGCTTTGACTATTCGGGTGGCACAGCGGTATAAGGCACTGCATCTCAGTGCTTGAGGTATCACTACAGACACCCTGGTTCAAATCCAGGCTGTATCACAACCGGCTGTGATTGGGAGTCCCATAGGGCGGCGCACAATTGTCCCAGCGTCGTTTGGGTTTGGCTGGTGTAGGCTGTCATTGTAAATAAGAATTTGTTCTTAACTGACTTACCTAGTTAAATAAAAAAATATATAAATGATTTGACTATGTACAGACTCAGTGAGTATAGCCTTGCTATTGAGAAAGGCCGCTGTAAGCAGACCAGGCTCTCAAGAGAAGACAGGCTATATGCACACTGCCCACAAAATGAGGTGGAAACTGAGCTGCGCTTCCTAACCTCCTGCCAAATGTATGACCATATTAGAGACACACATATTACACAGATACACAAAGAATTCGAAAACAAATCCAATTTTGATGAACTATCCATTGGGTGAAATACCTCAGTGTGCCATCACAGCAGCAAGATGTGTGACCTGTTGCCACAAGAAACACCAGTGAAGAACAAACACCGCTGTAAATACAACCCATATTTATGTTTGTTTATTTCCCCTTTTGTACTTTAACTACGTATTTGCACGTAATATGACATTTGAAATTTCATTATTCTTTTGGAACTTTTGTGAGTGTGATGTTTACAGTTCATTTGTATTGTGTATTTCACTTTTGTTTTATTATCTACTTCACTTGCTTTGGCAATGTTAACATGCGTTTCCCATGCCAACAAAGACCTTAAATTGAAATTGAATTGAGAGAGAGAGAGAGACAGAGACAGAGACATACAGGACAAGTGTGTTCTACTAGTCTTCGATATATTAGCCTATAGGTGAACTGAAACAGTTGGGCTGACACTTTACCTAGGAATGTTGGATTCTATGTTGAGTGTATGTAAGCAATGTCACTGTGCCGTTGGTAATGTTGATCCCTCGCCCACTCTGTTGGGAGCCTGATGGTTTGTGTGAAAGCTCATGTGAGGATGCCTTTGGTGTGTGAGATGGGGAGCCTTGGAGTTAATACTGTTTGGTGTTCCAGTCAGTGTGTGCTGTGGTGTATATGGGGACAGGGGTTGAGGAAAGAGATTCATTGTCGCCCAGCTAGCTGATGATTATCTGTGTGAGAGCTAGTCCATGGCCCAGCCCGGTACTCTGTGTCGATCCCAGAACTCTCTCTCTTTCTCTCGGTCTCGTTCTCTGTTCATTCTTCCTTCACTCGTTTAACACCACCTAAAATGCCGATTCTGTTCATCCGTTAACAAAGGGGCCTTCCTCAAACACACACGCACACACACACACACACACGCACGCACACGCACACACACACACACACACACACACACACACACACACACACACACACACACACACACACACACACACACACACACACACACACACACACACACACACACACACACACACACACACAGAGACACACACACGCACACACACACGGGTCACTGTGTGCCACTGCAGTGCCCCTTACCCAGCCGTCGTCACGTGAGCGCACAGGCCCTAGCAACAGCCAGCGAGAGAGAGATAGACGTAGACTGGCGAAAGAGGGGAGAGGGGGGGTGGGGGGGGGCGCAGAGCATTAATAAGTAATGGGCCCAACAGTTTGAAACACTCCTAGTTAGCATTGCGGCGACGGCGGCAGAGTCATTTGCATGTGATCTAAGAACAAAACCCTCCCCTCCTGCCTAACCAATTTCCCTATCTCTCTCCCTCTCTCTCAACGTGTCTTTATCTGTCCCTTCGTCTATTTTTTCCATGCTCTACCAATCTATGTGCGTCTCACTTCGTTTCTCTTCCTCGGTGTCTTGTTACTTCTTCTCTGCTGTGGTTCTTGTTGTTTGTTGATCTGTTGTTACTAGCCCGTCCACCAAACCCCCCCTGGCGGTGGGCACCCTTGCGTTAACATATGCTTTTCTTCTTCTGCTGTTGTTTTTCTTCTTCTTTTTTTCTCTCGCGCTTTTCTTCCCCGTATGTTACTTGGAGACGATTCGTTGAAAATGGCAGCCATAGAGATTAGGTTATTTTTAGCCTCGCCTTGTCTTGTCTCCCCTCCTCCCTCCCCTCTTGCAACCGTGTCTCAAAGATGATGGGGTTTGCTTACACATTCAAAACGTACGGAGACGCAGAAATGCTCGGGGCTCAAAATATGTGTGTGTGTGTGCGCGCGCACGCGCGTGTGTGTGGTTTGTGACCCTTTAGCGTGGAAGTTTGGGCCTACACACGCACGCACACACACACTCACAAATTCAACAGCAGCTTTATTCTGCTCTCGACTTAACATCCTGCCCCAGGCTGAGCAACCAAACACACTCCATTACTTACAGGTCCTTCTGAAACAGAAGGAGGGAGGAGAGGGAAGGAAGGAGAGACGGAGTGAGGGATGATGTGGGGCAGAGGGGGATTTTGAGCTTTTTCCATAGTGGGGTAGATCACTATGCACACCCACATACACACACACAGGCAGAGACACACACAGGCACACAAACTCCTAGAGGCGGAGACAGACTAGACAAGAATTGATCTGCGCTCCCAAAAGGAAAGGCTTGCATACGAGGAGAGAAGTGAATCGTTTGTGCACATGTGTGATGCATATGCCTAAGGCCCCCCATCCCTCTTTCCTCTTTCTCCCTCTCCCTCTCGCTCTCCCTCCATCAATCTCCATCTGCCCTCCTTCCTGTGGGGTCAGCCCTTTCTCTCCTCCACTGACTCTCTCCATCCAGGCCCAGCCAGTCTTCCTAATGGCAGGTGTGTCAGTACCAAATGCCCCTAGAAAAAGGGAGATGGGGGGGAGAGGGAGGGAGGGAGCAAGGGACGAGGGAGGGAGGGAGGGATAATCTCTACCCTGTCAGAGATACAAAACAGAGACAGATCCTGACCAAATACAGGCTCAGCGACCACCAACTGGCTGCAGAAAAAGGGAGACACAAAAAGACATGGCGACCCAAAGAGGAGTGTCTATGTGGTCACTGCACCACATGGGAGGTAGAGACAGAGATCCACTTTTTCCTCTACTGTGAGAAATACTCCCAAATAAGAGAATATTTTTTCAAGAAAATATCTCAATCAATTCCTAACTTCTGGGCATTTACTAATGACATAAAGCTGGGAGTTATTCTGGGTGAGGGAGAAACCACTAATATTACTGCCAGATATGCATATGATTGCCATAGGCTGAGGGACATTTCATTGCCATTAATTCGCTGAAGTATTTACATTCCATATAGCTGACATAAAGTACATCTTGTTGTTAATTTATTACCCATTAATTCTCTTTCTTTTTATAATCGTAAGTTTATCGACCGAAGATTGCACAGTATGACAGCAATAGTGTTGTACCTGTACACATGATTATATGTGCTATTATTACTACTACTGATTTCATTCACCTCCTTGCATTGTACTTATTTACTGAAAGGCCGTACCACTGTACTGCTTTGGCAATATCTACAAATCCTATTTCATGCCAATAAAGCAATTTGAATTGGGAGAGAGAGAGAGACCAACCAGAGCAATAACATTACTACCTGTATCTGTCTCTACTTCATTATTGTCCTCGTTCATTTCTTGCTGCTAATTGTTATTTACTCATCGTTTATCATTATTTGTCCTATTATTATCTGTCTGAGTCATCATTGATTTGATATGTGTCTATGCGTTTGCTTTGGTAAAGTATTTGGCAACACTTTCCATGCCAATAAAGTATTTTCAATTTGAAACAGAGGGGGGGGGGGGAGCAGTGGAGGGAAGAGTGAAAACAGCGATTTAGTGATGAATATTTCCCTCCATCTGCCGCCGTGGTCACTAACCACACTGAATAAGCTGAGGGACGTAGGGACGTAGGGACGGGCGGAGGGAGAAGGGAGAACGAGAGTGAGTGGTAGCAGGGAGGCAGGTGGAGAAAGAGACGGACGGAGAGACAGAGGGCGAGGGGAGAACGAGGGAGGGAGGGAGGGAGGGAGGGAGGGAGGGAGGGAGGGAGGGAGGGAGGGAGGGAGGGAGGGAGGGAGGGATGAAGAGACAGATCCATGGGAAGCTCTGAAGGATTCTCTGTCAGTGGCCTTAGCCATCATCAGTAGGAACACTCCACTACCAAAGGAGCCATAATGTATTGTTTGGGGGGAGGCGGAGCCATAATGTACTGTCTGGGGGGAGGCGGAGCCATAATGTACTGTCTGGGGGGAGGCGGAGCCATAATGTACTGTCTGGGGGGAGGCGGAGCCATAATGTACTGTCTGGGGGGAGGCGGAGCCATAATGTACTGTCTGGGGGGAGGCGGAGCCATAATGTACTGTCTGGGGGGAGGCGGAGCCATAATGTACTGTCTGGGGGGAGGCGGAGCCATAATGTACTGTCTGGGGGGAGGCGAAGGAGGCGGAGAAACAATCCGCTCCTCATCAGTTAGATTGAAGAGAATTGTTCTTGTCCACTCCCCTCTGAGCCCTTCCCCCTTTCTGTGCATCCTTTTGCTCAGCTCTCTCTCTTCCTCTTCCTCTTTACTCAACCCTCAATCCTTGGCCCTCCCCTCACCCCTTTCTTCTATCCCTTCTGTCTCTGTCCTCTCTCCTTTCTGCCGTCTTTCCCTCCTATTCTGTAAGGCGCTCTTTCTCTCGCTGGCTGCATCTGAAATGTCTCTCTGTTCGCTACATAGTTCACTTGTTTTGATCAGACCCCTGTGGTCCTTAGTCAAAAAGTAGGGCACTATATAGGGAATAGGGTGCCATTTCAGATGCACTTCCTGTCTGTGTCAGAGTGTTGTGACAGGGTGGTGAGGGTGTTGTAGGGGGTTAAACTCACCAAGTGCACATTATCCTGTAAGACTTAATACCCAGGTTGGAACAGAAGGGCAGGCCCGCAATTACAGCCTTCACGGCCTAGCACTCAGCACGACAACAGTTAGCCACCCACACACGCACGCACGCACGCACACACACACACACACACGCACACACACACACACACACTGCTACAGTAGTACAAAAGGATACACACAGGTGAATACATATTAAACCATTTTTAATGAACACTCATAGTAGAAAACGGTGTACTGTGTGTGTGTGTGTGTGTGTGTGTGTGTGTGTGTGTGTGTGTGTGTGTGTGTGTGTGTGTGTGTGTGTGTGTGTGTGTGTGTGTGTGTGTGTGTGTGTGTGTGTGTGTGTGTGTGTGTGTGTGTGTGTGTGTGTGACTGGAACATATAAACCAGCATCTATGAGATAGTTGAACGCTGTGAGAATGTTGTGTGAATGCTGATATGATGTTGTTGTCAGTTTTGAAGGCAGGAAGGAACAGGCACTCCCGTTGCCATCTGAGTCTTGTTAGAGTGATGGAGTGTGTGTGTGTGTACGTGTATGTGTGTGTGTGTGTGTGTGTGTGTGTGTGTGTGTGTGTGTGTGTGTGTGTGTGTGTGTGTGTGTGTGTGTGTGTGTATGTGTGTGTGTGTGTGTGCGCGCGCGCGTGTGTGCGTATGTGCATGAGTGTGTGCGAGCGTGTGTGTGTGGCAGGGAGCCAGCCCTGTCGTCTCTGCTTTAATAAATCTCCTTTGGATGGAGCTGTGGAGCCATAAAGTGCATCGATCGCCATCCCTCACACTGCCGTTGCCAACACACACACACACACACACACACACACACACACACACACACACACACACACACACACACACACACACACACACACACACACACACACACACACATACACGCGTTTGTATTCATTGATACTCTCTCACACACTCACACACATTCCCTATCATTCACAAACACATACAATCACACATACACACATACACACACACACACACACACACACACACACACACAGACACACACACACACACACACACACACACACACACACACACACACACTCCTTTATAAACTCACGGACACCAAAAATGAAGATGAGTCTACTATTAAAAATATCAGAAATAAACCTCAAGTCTTTGCATGTATTAGGGTTACTGTGCCTGGCCAGACGCTGACCAATAGCTATAGACACCTCCCCTCAGAGCTAGTGTGTGAGGTGAGTAGTATACACTCAAATAAAACATTTCCCTGCATTTATTTACTAGATGTCAACATTTCCATAGCCCTTGTGGACACAGTGGTTAACAAACAAGAACCAATCGGAAAATACCCTTGATACACTCTAAAACACACACACACACACACACACACATTCATAGCACTTATATAACAATCCCCAAAACTCACAGAGAGTGGAATAATACAGCCTGTCTCAACCCGAGCCAGAGAGAACAGACAAATGAACGTTAACAGAAGAGTGTAAAAGGGATGAACAGTGAAATCCACTCTGTGTGTCTGTGGGCTTCATGTTGGATCCGGGCCTTATCGACAAGAGGATAAATCAGGGGCAGGCTAAGGCACTCACTGATGTGAAATGAACATGACACTAATATACTGTTACAATAACACAACCCCTGAAATATTAACACATAACCTCTCTCTCTCTCTCACTCTCTCAATCTCTTACCTCTCTTTTGCCTTAATGTACTCTCTCTCTGTATTTTAAAAGCATAAATCATTAGATGGACAGCATTTGATAGCTGCTCTCTTAAAAGCTCCTGTGTGTGTGTGTGTGTGTGTGTGTGTGTGTGTGTGTGTGTGTGTGTGTGTGTGTGTGTGTGTGTGTGTGTGTGTGTGTGTGTGTGTGTGTGTGTGTGTGTGTGTGTGTGTGTGTGTGTGTGTGTGTGTGTGTGTGTGTGTGTGTGTGTGTGTGTGTGTGTGTCCGTGTGTGTGTGTGTGTCCGTGTGTGTCCGTGCGTGTGTGTGTGTGAACTCTACAATGTTGGGTTTAATTGTGCAAGCTAGGGCTGTGGTGGTCATGAAATGTTGTCAGCCGGTGATTGTCAAGCAAATAACTGCCGGTCTCACGGTAATTGACCGTTAATTAACATAAACACATTGAGCATCTCCAGGCTTCCGCTCATAGCCTACAAGCCACAGACCCTTGGAACATCTACATATTAAAAAGTCGAATAAATCCATGGAATATAGCCTACACCTTCACAATAAATCCGTTATTTATTTCAGACAGGTCTAAAGAAACAAGTAATGGTGAAAATGATCTTCCCCAAAATGTACACATATGTATTCCAGTTAAGCTCTACACCCGTTGTGAAGCGAACTCATTTTAAGAAGTTATTTGGCCACTTTAGTTGTGATACAAACCTTATCAAAACATATAGTCTTATGGGCGAGGCTACATGAGGTGTGGAGCCTTGTTTTGATTTACAATGGACCAGTATCATGTACCTGTCTCGAACCAGGGTCAGGGGGAAAAAAGACATGTCATCTACGCACTAAAAAAGCGAAGGCCATACTCCTATTGTAAAGAGAAGCAATGTGCTTAATATTAGGACAGTTGTGAAATAAATATAGTAGGCCTAGCCAATAGTACGCTTATGGGATCCTCCTCTTTTTATTAGTAGCCATCACTCTGTGTTCTCAACGCAATTGCATACCCTATAGAAATGTTGCGCAACATGAGCTCATGGGCTCTCATGAAGTGTTTGATTAGATTTTCAAATACATTTGCATTGATGTCAGAGTGATTAGAGGGACATTAGAGTGCTGAGTACCAGGCAGCCAAGTTTGGTAGGCTACTAATGACCAGCAGGAGCATCAGAGCTTGGAGAAGCCTATTTACCGTGACGTAAACGGTCACGTGGAATTTGACAGCAGTCATGACTCGTGACCGCCGGTGTGGCGGTAATACGGTCACCGTAACAGCCCTAGTGCTGGCCAAACAATGAACCAATCAGTCAATCAATCAATCTGGGACTGGCTTGTGGTGGGTTGACATGACAGTGTTTGTGTTTTGGACATATGAACTGACATTTTCCTCTCCTCCTCTTCTCGTCTACAGGGAACCGTTTCTTCCTGACGTCGTTCGGGGCCCTGTACATATCAGAGGTCCAGAAGGAAGATGCCCTGTCCACCTACCGCTGCATCACCAAGCACAAATACAGTGGCGAAACTCGCCAGAGCAATGGAGCCAGGCTCTCTGTTATGGGTGAGAGAGAGAGAGAGAGAGAGAGAGAGAGAGAGAGAGAGAGAGAGAGAGAGAGAGAGAGAGAGAGAGAGAGAGAGAGAGATTTTTAGATAAAACTATACTAAATATAATCATGTCACCAAATAATTTGCAACGAAGGTCTGTAGTAGCCTCAACAGCACTCTGTAGGGTAGCACCATGGCGTAGCCAGAGGACAGCTAGCTTCCGTCCTCCTCTACATTGATAAAACCTAGGAGGATCATGGTTCTCACCCCCTTCCATAGACTTACACAGTAATTATGGCAACTTCCCGGAGGACGTCCTCCAACCTATCAGAGCTCTTGCAGCATGAACTGACATGTTATCCACCCAATTAAAGGATCAGAGAATGAATCTAGTACTGAAGGCATAAGCTACAGCTAGCTAGCACTGCAGTGCATAAAATGTGATGAGTAGTTGACTCAAAGAGAGAGAAAGTTTTGAACCAATTAATTTCTTCCAAAATGAAGGAGAAGCAAGAGAGAGAGATAATTTCACTGACTTAGCTAGCAAATGCAGCTAGCTAGTTTAACCTACTCAAACACCCTGCTCTAACAGAGGGATGCTATGTTAGCTAGCTTGCTATGACTATCAAACACAACACTGGAACTCTTCCAAGTCAAGGTAAGCTTTTGGTTTTAGAAATGTATTGCCACTTGTGCCCACCGGTGTAAGTGCTAAACTGCTTATTGGCTGTACACTGTAACCTTACTGCATGATTGTAGCGAGTTGACAAATGCGTTAGTTCTATTAGCTATGTTGGGAATGACGTTACTTTAGCTAATATGGCAAAAAATATGTAGGCAGTGTGTAGTATTTTTTTTTGCCTGGTCACATACAGCTGATGTGTTGTGCATTGAAGTCAACATGCGAAGGGAAAAAATGAGAGGAGGAGAGCGCATAGATGCGAGAAGGAATACAACGTGGCTGCTATGAAAGTGAACCGTGTTTACTTGTGATCAGGGGTGTATTCATTCCGCCGATTCTGTTGAAAACCTTTCTTAAACGGAAGCAAACGGAACGAAATGGGGATAAACATACCTGAATTTGTCCAATAGAAACTCCCGGTTGCAACTGTTGGACAAATAATTACACCCTAGATCAACTAGATGCAGGCAAGAGTGCGCAAGGCGGTATTGAATGTGTCCCTGTCTGTCCATGTGTCTCATGTGTCTCTATGTTGTAAACTTTCATTCATAGGCTAGGTTGTAGCAACCTCATGATGGGTATAGAGAACATGTTAGTATCATGTAGTAGCCTAAACCTATCGATGTTACATTGAGCTGGGTGAATGGAATATGAATGACAGTCATCTAATATGCTGTCATAGAAATAAGGCCACGCTCATAAATTTTTTCTTCAAATCGTCCTCCCTCTTAAACGACACCGACCGCCACTGGTGTGTGTGTGTGTGGGTGTGTGTGGGTGTGTGTGGGTGTGTGTGGGTGTGTGTGGGTAAGTGCTTTTTTGTCTTTTGGTGCAAGATTGTCTTGCAGTACATGGGTTATTGCTATCTTTGTTTCCTTTCCTTGAATATATCTTCACAGTATATTCTTTGGAGTCAATAGCAGCATGATCAATATCAGTATTTCGAACCCCGCTCCCCTCCCCCCAGACCCTACGGAGTCCACCCCCTCAGTGTTGGACAGTTTCCAGTCCGGGGAGGTCCAGGTGGGGCGTAATGTGGAGCTGCCCTGCATCGCCTCGGGGTATCCCAACCCCACCATCCGCTGGCTGAAGGACGGACGCCCGTTGCCCGCCGACTCCCGCTGGACGCGCCGTCTCACGGGCCTGACGGTCAGCGACCTGCGTCTGGGCGACAGCGGCAACTACATCTGCGAGGTCACCAACAGCTTCGGCTCTAAAGAGGTGACCGGTCATCTCAACGTCATCGGTGAGTCACAAGTCACATGTCCCTGTACTGTTCCTTGGTTAGTTCACCCCAAGTTACAGGAACAGTTTGTTGTTTGGAACGAAGGCCTGTAGATGTGTCGCTATGCACATAGTGGCCTAATGCACAGGTCACTTGGAATATTAATTCATATTTACATTTGACGTTTTAGTCGTTTAGCAAATGTTCTCATCCGGAGCGACTTAAAGTTAGTGCATTCATCTTAAAGTAGTTAGGTAAGGTCAACCACATATCACGGTCATCGTAAAACGTTTGACATTTTAAAATCGCTTTTTTGATATTTGGTGGACACGTTATTGGGATGTGTTTTGGCTGACTTTTCATTGGTCGGTTTGGTGCCTTGGACTACGTAGATGTATCCAGTATTAGCAGAAGCCTCATGTGTAGGTTTGGTGCTATCGGACCCCAGAGAAATATACTATGATGATGTTCTGTCCTGGCCATCTGGGACTAGATTGTAATACACCAGCACTATCATCCTGTAGCTCCGTCCCGTGACTGAATACAACCACATTTACACATAGAATGGAGACACCACCTTCTCTCAACCATAGAAAATTGTTGCACATTCAGCATTTGCGTTCCTCCCGCATGACCGAACGCCTCATCACCCTCTCCCGGCAGAGGTGTTTAAACAAGGAGAGAGAGGGATTGATCGGGAGGAGAGGAAGAGATGAGGGGATCGTTTAAGCTCTGTTGGCTGTGTCCTTGCCCCCTGTCACCTCGCCACAACCCCTCTCTGGGATGAGTTTGATCCTGATCTCCAGGGACACCTCGCTCCCCTCCTGCCCGCTCCGTTTCGGTCCTCTCGGAACCCATGCCGAGCGTGGCCATGGTGACAGGAGGGAACACTGGGCGTTCCGAAGGCGCAGCTTCCCCTGTGTGTCACTGGGAGCTGAGGAGAGGGGAGGAGGAGGAGAGGGGAGGAAGAGGAGAGGGGAGGAGGAGGAGAGGGGAGGAGGAGGAGAGGGGAGGAGGAGGGGGTATTGTTTGGGGGACGAAAGATCTGGGGAGACTAGACAGAGACACAAATGGGATGGTGATGTTGAGGAGAGAGAGGGAGGGAAGGAGGGAGAGAGTGGTGAGGATGAGTGAGAATGGGGGGTAAGGGTAGTGGAAGTTGGTCCGTTTGGCCGTAGGGCACATCATGGTGAACTCACACAAACCCTACCTGACAGGGCAGGGGAGGTGGGACACTCACACACACACACACACACACACACACACACACACACACACACACACACACACACACACACACACACACACACACACACACACACACACACACACACACACACACACACACACACACACACACACACACACACACACACACACACACACACACACACACAGTAGTCCCCAGCACATAACACCAGCTGCCTTATTGCTCATTGACATTTTCGCTCCCTCTCTGTCTCTCCGTCTCAGTTTCTCTGGGTGTCTCATATTCACAGGCACATACTGCACATGCACATTACGCTCAGGCAAGTAAAAGTGGACCCCGTACACACCCAAGCTCTATGATTTTGAACCGTTTTGAGAGAAGAGAGCTGAAGAGATCTTCTCTCCACCTCTCTGCAGAGGGTACCTGTACCGCCCTCTCCTTCTAGCTACCTTGGCTACATAGTCCAGTCGAGGGAGCGTTTATTTCTATGCAGTGTAGTTGGTTTCCACCACATCTCTAGGCGTACCCCGGTGTACCCCGACTCCACTGCCAGTGTGTACTGTACCAGAGGAGGCTGGTGGGAGGAGCTGTAGGAGGACGGGCTCATTGGAATGGCTGTAATAGAATCAATTGGAAGGGAGTCAAAGATGTTGTTTCCGTGTGCTTGTTTGGTACCGTTCCGTTTATTCCATTCCAGTCATTACAATGAGCCCGTCCTCTTATAGCGCATCCTACCAGCCTCCTCTGTACTGTACTGCAGCACTCACCTGGTTATGAACAAACGGCAGCCATTTTGTACCAGAACATTGCACTGTACTTATAAAATATATTTGAAGTGACGGTCCCTTGAATAAGGTGATCTGCCCTTACATTTTTTGGGAGGAAAAATACTTCATTAACTTATTTACTAACTGAAGTTACATAATTTAACTTTTTTTTAATTATACCGCCTTTTCCCTCCTTCCCTTTCTCTCTCTCTCCCTCCCTCCTTCCCTTTCTCTCTCTCTCCCCTCTCTCCCTCTCCCCTCTCTCCCTCTCCTTCCCTCCTTCCCTTTCTCTCTCTCTCCCTTCTCTCCCTCTCCCCTCTCTCCCTCTCCTTCCCTCCTTCCCTTTCTCTCTCTCTCTCCCTCTCCCCTCTCTCCCTCTCCTTCCCTCCTTCCCTTTCTCTCTCTCTCTCTACCTCCCTCCCTCCATCCGTTCCCCTCTCTCTCCCTCTCCCCTCTCTCCCTCTCCTTCCCTCCTTCCCTTTCTCTCTCTCTCTACCTCCCTTTCTCTCTCTCTCTCTCTCCCTCCCTCCCTTTCTCTCTCTCTCTACCTCCCTCCCTCCCTTTCTCTCTCTCTCTCTACCTCCCTCCCTTTCTCTCTCTCTCTACCTCCCTCCATCCGTTCCCCTCTCTCTCCCTCTCCCCTCTCTCCCTCTCCTTCCCTCCTTCCCTTTCTCTCTCCCTCTCCCTCTCCCCTTCTCTCCAAAGAGCCGTTGAGAGTGACTCTATCTCCTAAGAACCTGAAGACGGGCATCAGCAGCACGGTGATCCTGTCGTGTGCCGTGCAGGGTTCTCCCCACTTCACCCTGTCCTGGTACCGCAACACAGAACCCGTCCTCTCCGACCAGCACTTCTCCATCCAGGGGGCCCACAACGAGACCCTGTTCATCTCCGCTGCCCAGAAGAGACATTCGGGAGCCTACCAGTGCTTCGCCACCCGCAAGGGCCAGACCGCACAGGACTTCTCCATCATACTGCTGGAGGGTAAGGAATGTGCGTGTGAGTTAAAGGGGTGGGTTGGGGTTGTGTGTGTGTGTGTGTGTGTGTGTGTGTGTGTGTGTGTGTGTGTGTGTGTGTGTGTGTGTGTGTGTGTGTGTGTGTGTGTGTGTGTGTGTGTGTGTGTGTGTGTGCCTATCAGTGTTTTGCCATCTACAAGAACTAGACCTCATAGGGTGAGAAGTGTGAGGGATAGGCTGTGTGTGTGCGTGTGTGTGTGTGTGCGCGCGCACGTGTTCGTGCATCAGAAATGACCCAATACCTAGCCTCTAACCTCTCCCCCCTCTCCATCCCTTCTTCCTCAGATGGTACGCCCCGTATCGTGTCCTCCTTCAGTGAGCGAGTGGTGGTCCCGGGGGAACCCTTCTCCCTCATGTGCGCTGCCAAAGGTGCCCCTCCCCCCACCATCACCTGGACTCTGGATGATGAGGCTGTGGCCAGGGATCCGTCTCGGGTGAGGGCCAGCCAGTACACGCTGTCGGACGGCTCCACCGTGTCCCACGTCAACGTCAGCAGCCCGGAGATCCGCGACGGAGGGGTGTATCGCTGCGCCGCACGCAACTCGGCCGGTAGCGCCGAGTACCAAGCGCGCATAAACGTAAGAGGTGCCTGTCTACTTTTCAATATCAGCCATAGGGTTCTAATACCCGCCCTCCCAAACCCCCTTACCTTGACCCCTCCTTTCCTCTCCCCTCTTCTCCTCGCCTACTCTACATTCCTTCTCCCTTGCTTTCTCTCTGTGTGTGTGTGTGTGTGTGTGTGTGTGTGTGTGTGTGTGTGTGTGTGTGTGTGTGTGTGCGTGCGTGCGTGCGTGCGTGCGTGCGTGCGTGCGTGCGTGCGTGCGTGCGTGCGTGCGTGCGTGCGTGCGTGCGTGCGTGCGTGTGTGTGTGTGCTACTTGTTTGTCCCCATGCCTTCATTTGTTCTTTCCAAATATCTGTTGTTTTTCTACTCTTGCCAGTCTGTCACTGTCTCGCTCTGTCCCTCCCCTCTCTCTAGTCGCTTTCTCACACTCTCTCTATTACACACACACACACACACACAGACACACACACACACAGTTTGAGTGTCAAAGCCAGGAGAGTGAACAGGGTATTCCTCCAGAAAGAAAGAGACAGAGGGACGACCATGGCAGCCACAGTCTGAAATACAGAGAGAGAGAGAGAGAGGGAGAGGGGGAGAGAGAGTCGTGAAGACTGAAAGATAGGGGGGTTACAAAGAGTGTGAGATGGAGGGAGTAGATGGAGGATAGTAGGGCATAGAGAGAGAGAGAGATGCAGAAACAGAGAGAGGTACGCAGAGAGGAGGAAGTGGAGAGGTAGAGACAGATGGTGAGGAACAGAGGGAGAACGGAGGAGAGGAGAGAGTGAGAAGAGGAGAAGAGAGCCAAGTCTCATCTGAGCTTGTGTCAGAGAGGTGACGGGGAGCACTGACGACAGGCCTGGTGATGTCACTGTCACCGCGGTGATCGCCGGGGACAACAGGGAGGAGGAGTGGCACTGATGGCCAGAGCCGTATCAGAGGGAGAACGGAGGAGAGAAGAGAGTGAGAAGAGGAGAAGAGAGCCAAGTCTCATCTGAGCATGTGTCAGAGGGGTGATGGGGAGCACTGACGACAGGCCTGGTGATGTCACTGTCACCGCGGTGATCGTCGGGGACGACAGGGAAGAGTGGCACTGACGGCCAGAGCTTTATCCCTCTCCACCTCTCCATCCTCTCTCTCCATTTCCTCCTCCTCTCTCTCCCCATCTCTTTCAGCAAGACGCTCAGTTATGACACGTGTGTCTGCTCTAAGGAGACATGCCAGAATGCTACATTGGAGTGAGAATGAGTGGTTGCCAGGGACTCTCAAACCCAGCAGTAACACACGCTCTGCTTGCAGTAGCAGACACTCATTCCGATCCACATACACACTGATACACACTGACAGATGATACACTCAACCGCAGTAACTTACACTAAAACAAAAGTACTCCCCCCCCCCACATGCATATACACACACTTACACTCCACAATTGCAATAACAACCACCAAACTGCACTTTCACACAGACACCCAAACACACACTGACATTACATTTCAATCCATGTGTGAGTGAGAGTGTGTGAGAGACGGTGTGTGAGACAGTGTGTAAGAGACGGTGTGTGAGACAGTGTGTAAGAGACGGTGTGTGAGACGGTGTCTGAGAAAGGAGCAGTGTGACAGAGCTGGTGAATAATACATCTGCGGTCGACTTGTCAGCGCTGTGACTTCAAAGACCAACGCACACTGAGAGAGACAGAGAGCGGGAGAATTAGAGAGAAAGAAAGAGAGAGAGAGAGAGAGAGAGAGAGAGAGAGAGAGAGAGAGAGAGAGAGAGAGAGAGAGAGAGAGAGAGAGAGAGAGAGAGAGAGAGAGAGAGAGAGAGAGAGAGAGAGAGAGAGAGAGAGAGAGAGAGAGAGAGAGAGAGAGAGAGAGAGAGAGAGAGGGAGAGAGAGGGAGAGGGAGAGGGAGAGGGAGAGAGAGAGTGTACTCGTACTAAATAAACCCGGCGCTCTCCCGATGAACGCATCACACCTCACTTTCTCTCCTGTCTGTCATCCCTCCGTCTCTCTGTCCCCATCGTCTCTCACCATTGGTCCTCTCTGGGTCCTCCAGCCCTGTTGCCCATGGTAACATACTCATCGTGCATTGTGTTTCCTCTTCCATTCTCCCCACCCGCCATCCTCAAACTGACTGTGGATGCATCCAACTGGCACCCTATTCCCTATACAATGTGCTACTTTTGACCAGAGCCTATAGACTGCCATTCGGGACTCGACCTGTGTTGATACAGATGTAGGATCTTAATTTGATCACTCTTTTGTTGCTGAGAAATTTTCCTGCACGGCAGGAAATGCAAAACTTGTGGTGTATTCAAGCCGTCTAGCACAGACGTATATGAGGAGACTAGAATTTGTGATGAATCTAGAAGCTCAAATCACCTACAGTAGGATGCGCAAAGATAGTCAGGATATTGCAACAGAAATGTATTACAATGATTATGTTCGTACTCTCACCATAACACAGGAAATAGACACGCGTACAGTTACATGCACATGCACGCACAGACACACACACAAACAGATTTGATTGAAATGGGACAGGGCATTCTAACCCCCTATCCATCCATACACCCGATCCTCCCTCCCTCCTTTCCTCCCCTCCTCTTTCCCTCCTTCCCTTTTCTCCACAACCTCATCTGATGATCTCCCTCTTTCCCCCCTCCTTCTCTTCACTACCCTCTGACTACCCCATATCTCTCTCCTCTCTTCTCTTCTCTACCTCTCTCTCTCTTTTTCCCTCTCTCTCTCTCTCTCTCTCTCATCTCTCTGTTTCTTTCTCTTCTCTCTCTCTCTCTCTCTCTCTCTCTCTCTCTCTCTCTCTCTCTCTCTCTCGCTCTCTCTCTCTCTGTCGTCTCTCTGTCTCTCTCTCTCTCTCTCTCTCTGTCTCTCTTTTCTCTCTCTCTCTCTCTCTCCTCTCTCTCTCTCTCTCTCTCAGGTTCTCCCAGGATCAGGGATATGCGTAACATCACGGCGGTGGCTGGGAGGAACACCTTTATAAACTGCCGTGTGATTGGCTATCCCTACTACTCAATCAAGTGGTACAAGGAGGGGCTTCTGCTGCCCGACAACCATCGTCAGGTGGGCTCATTTTTTTTCTCCACGATTTTCTCAATTTTGTACACAAACGCAAACAAGAGTAACAAGAAAAAACCCAACTAACGACAACAATCAACAATCCCAAATAAATTGTCATATCTCAGATACAACGTGTCTGTGTCCCCAAACTGCACTCTATTCCCTTCATAGTGCTTTTTGACCAGAGACCTATGGACGCTCTGGTTAAAAAGCACTATGAAGGGAATAGAGTGCAGTTTGGGACACAGACACGTTGTATCTGAGATATGACAATGTATTTGTACATGTAGCATGATGCTGAGGTGAATGTTGTCGTTAGTTGGATTTTTTCCTATAGTGTACTATATCAGGAATTGGGTGCCATTTGTGATGCAGACCCTGTATAAATGTAAACTGTTAAAGTGCTGGTATTCCCATGGTCAGGGAATCTTAATATTAAGTCTAATGTTCATCTTAAACCTAATCTTAATCCTAATCTTGATCTTAGGTGGTGTATGAGAACGGTACTCTGAAGCTCAGTGACGTCCAGAAGGTCTTGGACGAGGGGGCGTACCTCTGCAGCGTGCTCATCCAACCACAGATCTTCATCAGTCAGACCGTCTACGTCCAAGTCAAAGGTCAGAGGTCACTTACTCTACAGGAAGTGTGGTGGGGTTGTAGTTTATTTGTGTGTTCAGTATGCTTGTGGCTGTCTGTGTTACTGGATGCCGTGTATTGGGAGAAGGGGGGGTTGGGTGCACGTCACTGAGTGTGTGTGTGTATTTGAGTATGCTTGTGAGTGAGTTAGTTTTGTGTTTGAATGAATTTGTGGGAGAAAGAGCAAGTGAGATCGTGAAAGAGCGAGAGCGCACGCGTCACCTCTAATAACCTCTGATTAAGGGCCGGAGTGGCCTACTACAGCCTCTCAACCACTCAGCAATTACACAAAGCAAGAGTGCTATTGTGCGGATATATATGGGTGTGTGTGTGTGTGTGTGTGTGTGTGTGTGTGTGTGTGTGTGTGTGTGTGTGTGTGTGTGTGTGTGTGTGTGTGTGTGTGTGTGTGTGTGTGTGTGTGTGTGTGTGTGTGTGTGTCAGAGCACAGGGTCAAGACTGTACAGCTTGTGTGTTGCCTGTTTTATAGTGTGTTGATGAGGTTGAATGTGTGCTTGCCATAGGAAGATGGAAGGGTGTGTCATCTGGTGTGTGTGTGTGCGTCTCGTCATTTCTCTGATTTAATTAGATTAATTTTAACGAGGCCCAAATTAAATCCCCCAGATGTCTCAGCTCTACGCCCCCCCCCCCCCCCACCCGCCCCATTCCTTGCCCCCCACTCCTACTGTGGTCACCATGGCAACGCCATTCTTCCCTCTGCCGATTGGGCTCTAATTAGAGCAGCTATTATGGGCTGGAGAGGAGAGAGTTGGGGGGCCGGGGAGACGCTGGGTTCCAGGATTAGACTGACTGGAGATCACAGGGAAGGTCACTCACCATAAACTACTAACCAGCCCACCACCCAGTCTGAATCACTCAATATGAACTACCCACCCATCCAGCCATCCATCTCTCTCTCGCTCTCTCTCTCTCTCACACACACGTATGTATCTGCTTTCCTCCCTCTCTGTCTTTCCCTTTTTGACCCTTTCCCTCCTCCTCATGCTTCCTTTCTCCTCTTATTCTATCTCTCTCTCCCTCCCGTTTACCGTCTCTCAGTGCCCCCTCTGATCCAACCCTTTGACTTCCCCCCCACCTCCATTGGGAAGCTCATGTACATCGCCTGCGTGGTGTCGTCTGGCGACATGCCCATCCACATCACCTGGCGTAAGGACGGCCAGGAGATCGTGGCCTCGTCGGGCGTCAACATCGAGACCAAGGAGTACATGAGCTCGCTGCAGATCGGCAAGGTGTCGCTCAAGCACAACGGCAACTACACCTGCATCGCTAGCAACGACGCCGCCACCGTCAGCTCTGAGAGGCAGCTCACTGTCACAGGTGAGACAGGGCCGGTTGACAGACAGACAGACAGACAGACAGACAGACAGACAGACAGACCCACCGTCAGCTCTGAGAGGCAGCTCACTGTCACAGGTGAGACAGGGCCGGTTGACAGACAGACAGACAGACAGACAGACAGACAGACAGACAGACAGACAGACAGACAGACAGACAGACAGACAGACAGACAGACCCACCGTCAGCTCTGAGAGGCAGCTCACTGTCACAGGTGAGACAGGGCCGGTTGACAGACAGACAGACAGACAGACAGACAGACAGACAGACAGACAGACAGACAGACAGACAGACAGACAGACAGACCCACCGTCAGCTCTGAGAGGCAGCTCACTGTCACAGGTGAGACAGGGCCGGTTGACAGACAGACAGACAGACAGACAGACAGACAGACAGACAGACAGACAGACAGACATACCGTCAGGCTCCTAGTTTAATCTTCTCCCTCCCCTCCCTACAGTGCCTCCTCAGTTTGTGGTCCAGCCCAATAACCAGGATGGGATCTACGGCAAGGCGGGGGTCCTCAACTGCTCCGTGGACGGATACCCCCCTCCCAAAGTCATGTGGAAGCACGCCAAAGGTACCCATCCTCACCCGTCGATTTACAGCGTTCGCCGTTACTGTGTATCTAGCCGTGTTTGATGTCAGCCTCAAACCGTTCAGATGTCCTATACCATTTAGCAGACACGTTGATCCAAAGTGATTTTACAACAGTCAGTGCGTCTACCAGCTGATTATAATATAGTGGACTATGATCTTGATAACCATACTGCAATCATCAGTGAAATTCCCCCCCTTGCTAGGTACAGGGAACCCCCAGCAGTACCACCCAGTGCCTCTGACCGGTCGGATCCAGATCATGGGGAACGGCTCCCTGCTGATTCGTCACGTCCTGGAGGAGGACCGGGGCTACTACCTCTGTCAGGCCTCCAACGGGGTGGGCTCCGACATCAGCAAGAGCATGGTCCTGACCGTCAAGAGTGAGTCTGACCCGCAACCCGGACCACAAGTACACATTCTCAACCACACACCAGGGCGAAAGTTAGCCTAGTGGTTCGAGCGTTGGGCCAGTAAACGAAAGGCCGTTAGTTCCAATACCCGAGACGACAAGTTGAAAAATCTGTAATTGTCACCTTGAGGAAAGCATTTAACCCTCAGTCGCTGTACTACTATGGCTGACCCTGTAGAACAACATATTTCACTGCACCTATCGGCTCTATGTGACAATCCAAAAAAAACACACCATAACCACATGCTCTCAACCCCACGCACACCGAGTGAGCTCTGACATCGGCAAAAGCGTGGTCAAGAGTGAGTCTGACTGCAACCTAACCACACACAGTGAGGAACATAATCAAAGAAAATGGAGAAAACTAGCTGATAGGAGTTGATAAAAATAAGGATTGTTACTCCTCTGGTTTAACATACCTTCCTGGTATAGAGATCATGGCTTTGCTATTTGTATCCCACGGATACCCCCCCCAGTCATGTAGAAGCACGCCAAAGGTACCCATCCTCACCCGTTGATTTACAGCGTTCGCCGTTACTGTGTATCTCGCCGTGTTTGATATCAGCCTCAAACCGTTCAGATGTCCTATACCATTTAGCAGACACGTTTATCCAAAGTGATTTACAACAGTCAGTGTGTCTACCAGCTGAGCCACACAGAACCACCATAAGATGGCTTCAGTGAGGGCTGGAACACTCCAGTCAGCCTCGAGTATCAGTTTCCCTCTTGTGTTCTCTCTCTCTCTCATGAGTCACTCAGTGTGTCAAAGCAATGAGGCGACTCTGATAGCACTACCATAGTTAGCTATACTGACAAAGAGAGAGAGAGAGAGAGAGAGAGAGAGAGAGAGAGAGAGAGAGAGAGAGTGACCATGAATATACTGATGATACAACACAGAACAGGAGAGAGAGATGGATTTTATGACTCTAGGGATCAGTCTTCAAAAAACACTTTGTCTTTCATCATGATCTGCAATCAATCTGTCGACCCTGCACTGGCTTTCAGTTACATCAGCATCTAAACACACACACACACACACACACACCTTTGTGCTCATCAAATCAAATCAAATTGTATTGGTCACACACACATGTTTAGCGGATGCTGTTGCGGGTGTAGCGAAACGCTCGTGGTGTTGATAAAGTGCTCTTATCATGTATGTTTGCCTCTGAAGCCTCTGACCTGCATCTAGCTTTAAATAGCAGACTGTCCTCCTGCAGCAACTTGACAGAGAGCTGAGATGTTTCTCACTCACTCTCTACCTTACTGTATCTTGCTCTCACTCGTTTCTGCTCTAGCTCTCTCCTCTGCTTCGCTCACTTGCTGTGTAGGTGTCACTCTCACTGTGTCTCTCTCTCTCTCTCTCTCTCTCTCTCTCTCTCTCTCTCTCTCTCTCTCTCTCTCTCTCTCTCTCTCTCTCTCTCTCTCTCTCTCTCTCTCTCTCTCTCTCTCTCTCTCGGTCTCCGTCTCTCTCTCTCTCTCTCTCTCTCTCTCTCTCTCTCTCTCTCTCTCTCTCTCTCTCTCTCTCTCTCTCTCTCTCTCTCTCTCTCTCTCTCTCTCTCTCTCTCTGTCTCCGGCTCTCCCTCTCTCTCTCTCTCTCTCTCTCTCTCTCTCTCTCTCTCTCTCTGGCTCTCCCTCTCTCTCTCCCTCTCTCTCTTTCTCTCTCTCTCTCTCGGTCTCCGTCTCTCTCTCTCTCTCGGTCTCCGTCTCTCTCTCTCTCTGAGGCGGTGTTAGTGCTGTTGATTGAACCGTTCCTCTCCTCCTGCCTCCCTCAATTCTGTCCGTTTTGCTCGGCGGAGGGAGGAAAGGAGGCAGGGAGGGATGAATAAATGATGGAAACAAAACAGCGGAGATCGATTGTGTGTGTGAGGAGTAAGGGAGGAGCTGAAGAGGATGGTATGTGAGTGATTGAAGAGGAGGAGAGAGGGATAGGTAGAGTGAACATCCTTCCTGGTGCTTATTCACACAGTTCCCACTAAACTGAGTATGAGAGAGGAAGGCATGAACAGTACCCATCAAAAGTTTGTACACACCTACTCATTCCAGGGTCTTTATTTTTACTATGTTCTACATTGTAGAATAATAGTGAAGACCATAAAAACTATGAAATAACACATCATGAAGTAACCAAAAAAGTGTTAAACAAATCTAAATAGATTCTTCAAAGTAGCCACCCTTTACCTTGATGACAGCTTTGCACACTCTTGGCATTCTCTCAACCAGCTTCACAAGGAATATTTTTCCAATAGTCTTGAAGGAGTTCTCACATATGCTGAGCACTTGTTGGCTGCTTTTCCTTCACTCTGTGGTCCAACTCATCCCAAACAATCTCAATTGGGTTGAGATTGGGTAATTGTGGAGGCCAGGTCATCTGATGCAACACTCCATCATTTTCCTTCTTGATCAAATAGCCCTTACACAGCCTGGAGGTGTGTTTTGGGTCATTGTCTTGTTAAAAACAAATGAGCCCAAAATGAGCTCACTAAGCCCAAAACCAGATAGGATGGTGTATCACTGCACAATGCTGTGGTAGCCATGCTGGTTAAGTGTGCCTTGAATTCGAAATAAATCACTGACAGTGTCACACCAGCAAAGCACCCCCAAACTATCACACCTCCTCCTCCATGCTTCACAGTGGAAACCACACATGCAGAGATCATCCGTTCACCTACTCTGCGTCTCACAATGACACAGCGGTTGGACTCATCAGACCAAAGGACCGATTTCCACCGGTCTAATGTCCACTGCTCGTGTTTCTTGGCCCAAGCAAGTCTCTTCTTCTTAGTGGAGTCCTTTAGTGGTGGTTTCTTAGCAGCAATTAAACCATGAAGGCCTGATTCATGCAGTCTTCTCTGAACAGTTAATGTTGAGATGTGTCTGTTACTTGAACTCTGTGAAGCATTTAATTGGGATGAAATTTCTTAGGCTGGTAACTCCAATGAACCTATCCTCTGCAGCAGAGGTAACTCTGGGTCTTCCTTTCCTGTGGCGGTCCTCATGATAGCCAGTTTTATCATAGCGCCTTATGGTTTTTGCGACTGCACTTGAAGGAACTTTCAAAGTTCTTGAAATTTTCCGTAAGATGGACTTGGTCTTTTACCAAATAGGTCTATCTTTTGTATACCCCCCTACCTTGTCACAACACAACTGATTGGCTAAAACACATTAAAAGTTCTCTAGAGTAGGGGCCAGCATTCGGAATTTTGGATGAAAAGCGTGCCCAAATTAAACTGCCTGCTACTCAAGCCCAGAAGATAGGATATGCATATAATTGGTAGATTTGGATAGAAAACATTCTAAAGTTTCCAAAACTGTCAAAATAGTGTCTGTGAGTATAACAGAACTGATTTGGCAGGCAAAAATCTGAGAAAAATCCATCCAGGAAGTAGTTTTTTTTGTTTGTAGTTTTCTATTCAATGCCATTACAGCATCCATTGACTTAGGACTCAAATTGCAGTTCCTATGCCTTCCACTAGATGTCAACAGTCTTTAGAAATTGTTTCAGGCTTGTATTCTGAAAAATGAGGGAGTAAGAGCAGTCTGAATGAGTGGACCCTGCAGTGTCACAGAGCTTTTTCATGCGCACAACCGAGAGAGTGCCTTTCTTGTTTACCTTTTATATTGACGATGTTATTGTCCGGTTTAGATATTATCGATTATTTAGGCTAAAAACAACCTGAGGATTGAATATTAACATTGTTTGACATGTTTCTATGAACTTTAAGGATACAATTTGGATTTTTTGTCTGCCTGTTGTGACTGCGTTTGAGCCTGTGGATTACTGAAGAAAACGCGCGAGCAAAACAGAGGTTTTTGGATATAAAGAGAGACTTTATCGAACAAAACAAACATTTATTGAGTAAATTAATGTCTTCTGAGTGCAATCATATGAAGATCATCAAAGGTAAGTGATTCATTTTATCTATTTCTGACTTGTGTAACTCTTCTACTTGGCTGGTTACTGTTTGTAATGATTTGTATGCTTTTGCCGTGAAGCCTTTTTGAAATCTGACACGGTTTTTGGATTCACAAGAAGTTAATCTTTAAACCTATGTAAAATACTTGTATGTTTTCAGAATTTTTATAATGAGTATTTCTGTATTTGAATTTGGCGCTCTGCAATTTCACTGGATGTTGGCCAGGTGGGAGGCTAGCATCCCAAATACCCTAGTGAGGTTTTAAGAAGGAAAGAATTTCCACAAATTAACTTTTAACAAGGCACACATGTTAATTGACTACCTCATGAAACTGGTTGAGAGAATGCCAAGAGTGTGCAAAGCTGTCATCAAGGCAAAAGTAGGCTACTTTGAAGAATCTCAAATATAAAATATATTTAGATTTGTTTAACACTTTTTTTGGTTACTACATGATTCCATATGTGTTATTTCATAGTTTTGAATGTCTTCACTATTATTCTAAATGGTAAAAATAAAGAGAAACCCTTGAATGAGTAGGTGTGTCCAAACCTTTGACTGGCACTCTAGTTCTTATCATTGACTATAGTTCTACTTTACTGTGATGCTACTTTATCATACAGAGATGAGTTTCCCAAAGCATAATTATCTTAGGCACTAAGATAATTGTTCCTCCATTGCCTAATGGACTTAACCTTTTACTGCAGTGGGCTAAATCAGGGTCACACAGAGGTTACATCCCAATATTACCCTTTATATACCCTACCGTTGAAAAGTTTGGGGTCACTTAGAAAGGTCCTTGTTTTTGAAAGAAAAGCAAATTTTTTTGTCCATTAAAATAACATCAAATTGATCCGAAATACAGTGTAGACATGGTTCATGTTGTAAATGACTATTGTAGCCGGAAACGGCAGATTTTTTATGGAATATCTACATAGGCGTACAGAGGCCCATTATCAGCAACCATCACTCCTGTGTTCCAATGGCACGTTGTGTTAGCTAATCCAAGTTTATCATTTTAAAAGGCTAATTGATCATTAGAAAACCCTTTTGTAATTATGTTAGCACAGCTAAAAACTGTTGTTCTGATTGAAACTGGTCTTCTTTAGACTAGTTGAGTATCTGGTGCATCAGCATTTGTGGGCTTGATTACAGGATCACAATGGCCAGAAACAAAGACCTTTCTTCTGAAACTCGTCAGTATATTCTTGTTCGGGGAAATGAAGGCTATTCCATGCAAGAAATGGCCAAGAAACTGAAGATCTCGTACAACGCTGTGTACTACTCCCTTCACAGAACAGCACAAACTGGCGCTAACCAGAATAGAAAGAGGAGTGGGAGGCCCCAGTGCACAACTGAGCAAGAGGGCAAGTATATTAGAGTGTCTAGTTTGAGAAACAGATGCCTCACAAGTCCTCAACTGGCAGCTTCATTAAATAGTACCCACAAAACACCAGTCTCAACGTCAACAGTGAAGAGGCGACTCCGGGATGCTGGCCTTCTAGGCAGAGTTGCAAAGAAAAAGCCCTATCTCAGACTGGCCAATAAAAAGGAAAGATTAAGATGGGCAAAAGAACACAGACACTGGACAAAGGAAGATTGGAAAAAAGTGTTATGGACAGACGAATCTAAGTTTGAGGTGTTCGGATCACAAAGAAGAACATTCGTGAGATGCAGAAAAAATGAAAAGATGCTGGAGGAGTGCTTGACGCCATCTGTCAACCATGGTGGAGGCAATGTGGTGGTCTGAGGTGCTTTGGTGGTGGTAAAGTGGGAGATTTGTACAGGGTAAAAGGGATCTTGAAGAAGGAAGGCTATCACTCCATTTTGCTACGCCATGCCATACTCTGTGGATGGTGCTTAATTGGAGCCAATTTCCTCCCACAACAGGACAATGACCCAAAGCACAGCTCCAAACTATGCAAGAACTATTTACGGAAGAAGCAGTCAGCTGGTATTCTGTCTATAATGGAAGGGCCAGCACAGTCACCGGATCTCAACCCTATTGAGATGTTGTGGGAGCAGTAAGAAGTGCCCATCAAGCCAATCCAAATTGTGGGACGTGCTTCAGGAAGCATGGGGGTGAAATCTCTTCACATTACCTCAACAATTTGACAACTAGAATGCCAAAGGACTGCAAGGCTGTAATTGCTGCAAATGGAGGATTCTTTGACGAAAGCAAAGATGGACACAATTATTATTTAAATTAAAAATATTTATTTATAACCTTGTCAACGTCTTGACTATATTTCTTATTCAATTTGCAACTCATTTCATGTATGTTTTCATGGAAAACAAGGACATTTCTAAGTGAACCCAAACTTTTGAACGGTAGTGTACATCACAGAAGACTGAAATATAACACAACTGTTTGACATAGAAACACCAGATTTTTGGCGCTTAATTATTATTATTATTTTTTAATAAATTATCAAAAATGTAACCATTAGGTAATGTGACTTATTATGATTATGAGTAAGAAACATTTATTCCATTGTCAAAATCGACTATTAAGTGTAAATAGGATACATTTGGTCAAAAAGTTAGTCCCGTCCAAAACTGAGATTTACAAGATAATTTAAAAAATGTGTCACAAAATGAAGGGTGTGTAGCAGTTTTCCTTGGGTTGGGTTTATTTCAACCCTGCCCACATACCCACAGCTGGCAACACCTAAGTAATCATCAATTCGGAGCACAGCTGCAAGTGACTCAATCATAATGCTCATGGTAAATTTGGTTTGACTTTGGATATCCCTATGGGGCTAGTTAGGGATCATCAGTAAATTACACAATGTACATGGAACAATATTTTAAATGTTCAATAGCTCCAAATTGCAATGACTTAACCTCAAACCAATGATATATAGTAGACATTCATATACAAACATTGAAATCTTTAAATTAATGAGAAGACTAAAAGGTGTGCAACATGAAAATATTGTCCCATTTACATTGTGGAATATATTGACAGTCCCTAACTAGCCCCACAGATAGGCTATCCAAAGTCAAACCAATGGTGACACACTGGCCAGCTGAGGCCAATGGTGACACACTGGCCAAAGAAGTTGGCTAGCTTGCTAGCCAAGGCTAAATCCAGACACAAGACTTGGTTACACTGTTTCAATCTCATTCTCAGCTGCATTTCCTAATGAGGAGGATTAAAACCAAGGCTAAATCATTAATTTCATCCCTCCTTTAAAATGATCTTCGTGCGAAAGTTGATTCTTATATTTTGGTGGAAACGCATGTATAACGAAAAACTCTGCCTGTATTTCCCTATCGGACTCTGTCCCATTATTTCCCTTGTCACTCCCGCCATCCTTCCCACCTTCATTCTTCCCTGCATCGTTCTCTCTCCAGTCCCAGCAATGATCACGTCACACCCTAACACCACCATGGCCATTAAGGGACAGATTAAGGAGCTGAACTGCACAGCGAGGGGGGAATGGCCTATCATCATCCGTTGGGAGCGTGGTGACACGGTCATCGACCCCGACCGTAACCCTCGCTACGCCATCACCACCAGCCCCAATGAGAAGAGTGATGAAGTATTGTCTACGCTGAAGGTGAGTCACACACATACAGTGGGGAGAACAAGTATTTGATACACTGCCGATTTTGCAGGTTTTCCTACTTACAAAGCATGTAGAGGTCTGTCATTTTTATCATAGGTACACTTCAACTGTGAGAGACGGAATCTAAAACAAAAATCCAGAAAATCACATTGTATGATTTTTAAGTAATTAATTTGCATTTTATTGCATGACATAAGTATTTGATCACCTACCAACCAGTAAGAATTCCGGCTCTCACAGACCTGTTAGTTTTTCTTTAAGAAGCCCTCCTGTTCTCCACTCATTACCTGTATTAACTGCACCTGTTTGAACTCGTTACCTGTATAAAAGACACCTGTCCACACACTCAATCAAACAGACTCCAACCTCTCCACAATGGCCAAGACCAGAGAGCTGTGTAAGGACATCAGGGATAAATTGTAGACCTGTACAAGGCTGGGATGGGCTACAGGACAATAGCCAAGCAGCTTGGTGAGAAGGCAACAACTGTTGGCACAATTATTAGAAAATGGAAGAAGTTCAAGATGACGGTCAATCACCCTCGGTCTGGGGCTCCATGCAAGATCTCACCTCGTGGGGCATCAATGATCATGAGGAATGTGAGGGATCAGCCCAGAACTACACGGCAGGACCTGGTCAATGACCTGAAGAGAGCTGGGACCACAGTCTCAAAGAAAACCATTAGTAACACACTACGCCGTCATGGATTAAAATCCTGCAGCGCACGCAAGGTCCCCCTGCTCAAGCCAGCGCATGTCCAGGCCCGTCTGAAGTTTGCCAATGACCATCTGGATGATCCAGAGGAGGAATGGGAGAAGGTCATGTGGTCTGATGAGACAAAAATAGAGCTTTTTGCTCTAAACTCCACTCGCCGTGTTTGGAGGAATAGAAGGATGAGTACAACCCCAAGAACACCATCCCAACCGTGAAGCATGGAGGTGGAAACATCATTCTTTGGGGATGCTTTTCTGCAAAGGGGACAGGACGACTGCACCGTATTGAGGGGAGGATGGATGGGGCCATGTATCGCGAGATCTTGACCAACAACCTCCTTCCCTCAGTAAGAGCATTGAAGATGGGTCGTGGCTGGGTCTTCCAGCATGACAACGACCCGAAACACACAGCCAGGGCAACTAAGGAGTGGCTCCGTAAGAAGCATCTCAAGGTCCTGGAGTGGCCTAGCCAGTCTCCAGACCTGAACCCAATAGAAAATCTTTGGAGGGAGCCGAAAGTCCGTATTGCCCAGCAACAGCCCCGTAAACCTGAAGGATCTGGAGAAGGTCTGTATGGAGGAGTGGGCCAAAATCCCTGCTGCAGTGTGTGCAAACCTGGTCAAGAACTACAGGAAACGTATGATCTCTGTAATTGCAAACAAAGGTTTCTGTACCAAATATTCAGTTCTGCTTTTCTGATGTATCAAATACTTATGTCATGCAATAAAATGCAAATTAATTACTTAAAAATCATACAATGTGATTTTCTGGATTTTTGTTTTAGATTCCTTCTCTCACAGTTGAAGTGTACCTATGATAAAAATTACAGACCTCTACATGCTTTGTAAGTAGGAAAACCTGCAAAATTGTCAGTGTATCAAATACTTGTTCTCCCCACTGTATACTGTAGACATATACACACACACACACACACACACACACACAAACATACAGTCAGACACAGAAACAGACACACAGATAACACACACACACCATTTAGAGGGTTAGGACATCAGATACACCAAATTGAGGATCTGAGATCAGATGAGATGTGTATGGAAGTGTCTTTACGTAGTCTCTCTCTCTCTGTCTCTGTCTCTGTCTCTGTCTGTGTGTGTAGCTGAAGCCAGCAGAACGTGGTGACTCGGTCTTCTTCTCCTGCCATGCCATCAACTCATATGGAGAGGGACGGGGACTCATCCAGCTCACTGTGCAAGGTCAGTGGGTCAGACAATCACCCAGATGGAAATGCTCGGGTCACATTCATTAGCGCACACCGTAGCAAAGCGTTTTGCAATGGAAAATGCTAGTTCAGGTAATCATCCCTGTTTCAGTCTGTTTTCTTCCGTTTGGTGCCTAGTGAATAGACAACTACCTGCTTACTGTGACATGAATCGGGAGAGAGCAAAAATCAGTACAGGATTGCTTTCTTTCACACTATGCTAATGTTCTATTCCCTCTACACTCTTAAAATCAAATGTGCTATCTGGAACTTAAAAGGGTTGTTCGGCTGTCCCCATTGGAGAACCCTATTGGGTTCCAGGTAGAACCATATTTGGTTCCATTTAGAACCCTTTCTACATGGAACTAAAAAGGGTTCTACCTGGAACTAAAAAGGGTTCTACCTTACATCTTTCTCCTTTCTTTCTTTCTTTCTTTCTCTCTCTCCCGCTTTCTCTCACAGAGCCCCCAGACCCTCCAGAGTTGGAGGTGAGGGAGGTGAAGGATCGGAGTATGAACCTGCGCTGGACCCAGAGATTTGACGGCAACAGCATCATCACCAGCTACGACATTGAGTACAAGAACAAGACCGGTATGCCAGGGGACAGCGGGGGTTCAACTGGGGATTGACTATTAGTCGGTACTGAGAACATAACTATAACCGACTAATGTATCTTCTCTCTAATGTATCTTCTCTCACACACACACACACACACACACACACACACACACACACACTCATAAACACACGCAGATCCATGGGAGTTGAAGCATGCCACCCGTAAGATCTCTCCCACCAATAACCAGGCCAACATCGTGGATCTGCACCCTGCCCAAGTCTACAGCATCCGCATGTTCTCCTACAACAAGATCGGACACAGTCAAGCCAGCAAGGAGCTCACCATCAGCACAGAGGAAGCACGTGAGTCTAACACAACCACACACACACAGTGCCTTCAGAAAGTATTCAGACCCTTTGACTTTTTCCACATTTTGTTACGTTACAACCGTATTCTAAAATCTATTAAATAAAACCCTCAGCAATCTACACACAATACCCCATAAGGACAAAGTTAAAACAGGTTTTTAGATCATTTTGCCAGTTTATTAAGAATAAAAAACAGAAATACCTAATTTACATAAGTATTCAGACCCTTTGCTATGAGACACGAAATTGAGCTCAGGTGCATCCTGTTTCCATTGATCATCCTTGTGATGTTTCTACAACTTCATTTGGAAAGGCACACACCTATGAGAGCAAAAACCAAGCAATGAGGTTGAAGGAATTGTCTGTAGAGCTATGAAACAGGATTGCGTCGAGGCACAGATCTGGGGAAGGGTACCAAACAATGTCTGCAGCATTGAAGGTCCCCAAAAACACAGTGGCCTCATTCTTAAATGGAAGAAGTTTGGAACCACCAAGACTCTTCCTAGAGCTGGCCGCCCGGCCAAACTGAGCAATCGGGGGAAAAGGGCCTTGGTCAGGGAGGTGACCAAGAACCCGATGGTCACTCTGACCGAGCTCTAGAAATCCTCTGTGGAGATGGAAGAAGCTAACAAAATGTGGGAGAAGTCAAGGGGTTTGAATACTTTCCGAAGGCACTGTACAAGCACACACACAAACACGCACAAACGAATATCGATAAGATGACCTTTGACTGCACTGAAAAAGATTGACTATCTCTCGTTTCCTCCCGCCAGAGCCCGATGGTCCTCCTATGGAGGTTTTCCTCCGGCCTATGACCTCACAGAGCATCCGCGTCACCTGGAAGGTAAAACCACCTGTAGATTCAAGATTCAAGACTATTACAAACATCATAGCAATATGACATGAGATGCTCTTTACAGGTCGTGGACCAGTCTGAAATTAAAACCTAGAATCACATATCTGTTCTCGCCACAGAATCACATATCTGTCCTCTTTCATTCTCTCATCCCTCTCTTCTCCCTCTCTCCCTCTAGGCCCCCAGGCAGGAGCTTCAGAACGGGGTGATCCGGGGTTACCAGATTGGTTACCGTGAGAACGGGCCTGGCAGTAACGGCCAGTACAGTATCGTGGAGATGAAGGCTACAGGGGACAGTGAGGTGTACACCCTGGACAACCTGAAGAAGTTTGCCCAGTATGGAGTGGTGGTCCAGGCCTTCAACAGGGCCGGCACAGGCCCGTCCAGCTCTGAGATCAACGCTACCACACTGGAAGATGGTAGGGGGAATGGAACCAACATACACACACACACACACAATCCTTGATTGGTGTTCTAATGTGTTTTCTTAGCAGGAGCCCTAATGTAGACATGTTTGAGTAAAAATAGTCCAAATGACCAGTTCTTACACGGTTCATACTAGTCAGACTTAAGAGGGCCAAATATACCTGATCCCTCTACCTTTGTCACCCTCCTCACCTCATCTTGAACATTCCCAAATGATTCTTTCTCCTTTGCGATCAATTTATTTTTTCTCCCTTGTTACTTCGTCTCTGACCTCTCTCTCTCTCAATTCAGTTCAATTCAAGGGGCTTTATTGGCATGGGAAACATATGTTAACAATGCAAAAGCAAGTGAAGTAGATAATAAACAATAAAAATGAACAGTAAACATTACACCCACAGAAGTTCCAAAAGAATAAAGACATTAACAAATGTCATAGTATGTATATATACAGTGTTGTAATGATGTACAAAGGGGAACATAAATAAACATAAATATGGGTTGTATTTACAATGGTGTTTGTTCTTCACTGGTCAACCTTTTCTTGTGGCAACAGGTCACAAATCTTGCTGCTGTGATGGCACACTGTGGTATTTCACCCAATAAATATGAGAGTTTATCAAAATCGGGTTTGTTTTTGAATTCTTTGTGGATCTGTGTAATCTGAGGGAAATATGTGTCTCTAATATGGTCATACATTTGGTAGGAGGTTAGGAAGTGCAGCTCAGTTTCCACCTCGTTTTGTGGGCATTGTGCACATAGGCAGACCTGACTCTCAAGAGAAGACATGCTATAGCGGCCTTTCTCAATAACAAGGCTATGCTCACTGACTCTGTACATAGTCAAAGCTTTCCTTTAAGTTTGGGTCAGTTACAGTGGTCAGGTATTCTGCCACTGTGTACTCTCTGTTTAGAGCCAAATGTTTTTTTTGTAAATTCTTTCCAATGTGTCAAGTAATTCTCTTTTTGTTTTCTCATGATTTGATTGGGTCTAATTGTGTTGCTGTTCTGTGGCTCTGTGGGGTCTGTTTGTGTACAGAGCCCCAGGACCAGCTTGCTTAGGGGACTCTTCTCCAGGTTCATCTCTCTGTAGGTGATGGCTTTTGATATGGAAGGTTTGGGAATCGCTTCCTTCTAGGTGGTTGTAGAATTTAACGGCTGTTTTCTGGATTTTGATAATTAGCGGGTATCGGCCTAATTCTGCTCTGCATGAATTATTTGGTGTTGTACACGGAGGATATTTTCGCATCATTCTGCATGCTGAGTCTCAATTTGGTGTTTGTCCCATTTTGTGAATTCTTGGTTGGTGAGTATACCCCAGACCTCACAACCATAAAGGGCAATTGGTTCTATAACTGATTCAAGTATTTTTAGCCAGATCCTAATTGGTATGTCAAATTTTATGTTCCTTTTGATGGCATAGAATGCCTTTCTTGCCTTGTCTCTCAGATCGTTCACAGCTTTGTGGAAGTTACCTGTGGCGCTGATGTTTAGGCCAAGGTATGTATAGTTTTTTGTGTGCTCTAGGGCAACGGTGTCTAGATGGAATTTGTATTTGTGGTCCTAGCAACTGGACTTTTTTTGGAACACCATTATTTTGGTCTTAGATTTACTGTCAGGGCCCAGGTCTGTCAGAATCTGTGCAGAAGATATGGGTGCTGCTGTAGGCCCTCCTTGGTTGGTGACAGAAGCACCAGATCATCAGTAGACATTTGACTTCAGATTCTAGTAGGGTGAGGCCGGGTGCTGCAGACTTTTCTAGTGCCCTTGCCAATTCGTTGATATATATGTTGAAGAGGGTGGGGCTTAAGCTGCATCCCTGTCTCACCCCACGGCCAGTGGGAAGAAATGTGTGTGTTTTTTGCTTATTTTAACCGCACACTTGTTGTTTGTGTACATGGATTTTATAATATCATATATTTTTCCCCCAACACCACTTTCCATCAATTTGTATAGCAGACCCTAATGCCAAATTGAGTCGAAAGCTTTCTTGAAATCAACAAAGCATGAGAAGACTTTGCCTTTGTTTTGGTTTGTTTGTTTGTCAATTAGGGTATGCAGGGTGAATACGTGGTCTGTCGTACGATAATTTGGTAAAAAGCCAATTTGACATTTGCTCAGTACATTGTTTTCACTGAGGAAATGTACAAGTCTGCTGTTAATGATAATGCAGAGGATTTTCCCAAGGTTGCTGTTGACACATATCCCACGGTAGTTATTAAATCAAATTTGTCTCCACTTTTGTGGATTAGAGTGATCATGCCTTTGGTTACAAATATTGAGGGGAAATGCAAGAGCTAATGATAATGTAACAGTTTTAGTATAGACAATTGGAATTTGTTGTCTGTATATTAGAACATTTCATTGAAGATACCATCAACACCAGAGGTCTTTTTGGGTTGGAGGGTTTTTATTTAGTCTGTAGTTCATTCCAGGTAATTGGAGAATCCAGTGGGTTCTAGTAGTCTTTAATAGTTGATTCTAGGATTTCTATTTGATCATGTATATATTTTTGCTGTTTGTTCTTTGTTAGAGGGCCAAAAATATTGGAGAAGTGGTTTACCCATACATTTCCATTTTGGATAGATAATTCTTTGTGTTGTTTTCCCAGAAGTGGTTAGTCTATGGATTCTTCAATTACATTGAGCTGATTTCTGACGTGCTGTTCCTTCTTTTTCCGTAGTGTATTTCTGTATCGTTTTCGTGATTCACCATAGTGAAGGCGTAGACTCAGGTTTTACGGGTCTCTATAGTTTTGGTTGGACAGGTTTCTCAATTTCTTTCTTCGATTTTTTTGCATTCTTCATCAAAACATTTGTCATTGTTGTTCGTTTTCTTCGGTTTTCTATTTGAGATTTTTAGATTTGATAGGGAAGCTGAGAGGTCAAATATACTGTGAAGATTTTCTACTGCCAGGTTTAAATCTTCACCCTTACAGTGGAACGTTTTGTCCAGGAAGTTGTCTAAAATGGATTGAATTTGTTGTTGCATAATTGTTTTTGGTAGGTTTCCACACTACATTCCTTCCATCTATAGCATTTCTTAATATCACTCAGTTCCGTTGGCTTTGATGCTTCATGATTGAGTATTGCTCTGTTCAAGTAGACTGTGATTTTGCTGTGATCTGATAGGGGTGTCAGTGGGCTGACTGAACACTCTGAGAGACTCTGTGTTGAGGTCAGTGATAAAGTAGTATACAGTACTACTGCCAAGAGATGAGCTATAGGTGTACCTACCATAGGAGTCCCCTCAAAGCCTACCACCGACTATGTACATACCCAGCGTGCGGCAGAGCTGTAGGAGTTGTGACCCATTTATGTTGGTTATGTTGTCATAGTTGTGCCTAGGGGGCATATTGGGGAGGGAATGTTGTCACCTCCAGGCAGGTGTTTGTCCCCCAGCGTGCTGAGGGTGTCAGGTTCTTGTCCGGTTCTGGCATTTAGGTCGCCACAGACTAGTACATGTCCCTGGGCCTTGAAATGATTGATTTACCCCTCCAGGATAGAGAAGCTGTCTTCATTAAAGTATGGGGATTCTAGTGGGGGGGGGGGGGGTATAGGTAGCACACAGGAGGACATTTTTCTCTGTTAAGATAATTTCCTTTTGAATTTCTAGCCAAATGTAAAATGTTCCTGTTTTGATTAATTTAATGGAGTGAGTTCGGTCTGCTCTATACCAAATTTGCATACCCCCTGAGTCCCTTCCCTGTTTCACACCTGGTAGTTTGGTGGATTTGACTGCCAGCTCTCTGTAACAAAGAGGGCAACCAGTGGGTCCGTCTCCTCTATACCAGATTGCTTGTAGGATGACAATGTCTGTATTTCTGATTTCTTTGATGAAGTCTAGGTTCCTGCTCTTTAGGCCAAAGGCAGATGACCTCAGGCCTTGGATATTCCAGGATGAGATAGTGAAGGCTTTGTGTTCCATAAAGTGACCAATGTTGTGTGGTTTGGCCTCAGGCCAGTAAGTGTGAGCAGAGCCTGCTGAGCATCTGGTACATGCCATTGGCTTGGGCTAGTGTAAGAGTGGGGGTTGGGCCTGTTTGCACGCTCACGGCCTGGGCGTATGTGTGACTTCCATGTTGAGGCCCTCTTTGTGGGGATTGGGTGGGCAGGAGGGGCATAGGTCTGATCTGAGGGGGCCGAAACGGGGTGTGGGAATGGTTGACTTGGGGGGGGTGTTGATTGGTTGGGGTGGGGGTGTGTATGCGGCTGGTGGTGTTGTGGTCTGGATGTAGGTCCTCTCGGCGTGGGTCCTCTATGTGTAGGTCCGGGGGGGGGGGGGGGGGTCCCGCAGGTCTGGGAGAGTATCTTGCTGGTCTGGACGGGGTGTCTATTGATCTGTTGCTCCTGTGTGAAGTGTTGGGGCTGCGTCTGAGCGCGATGTAGAGTCCGGGTGAAGGTGGGCACTGCTGCCTTGTATAGGTGGACCTGGTCATAGAGGCTTTTCAAGTCCGAGGTGGGCCAGGAAAACATTTGGGTTTGAGGTACAGTCACAGGACATACTTGTGTTTGCCCGCTCTCTCTCCCCCCATCCCTCTCTCTCTCTGTGTCTGGGTGATCTCTAGCGGGGCGTCTCTCCAACACTCTCCTGTGTATTCCTCTCCTGTTTGTAGTTTTCCTCTGGACATGTCGGAGAATCTTACAGAACACTGCATGCAGGGTTTCAATGGGGTGTTTGTCCCATTTGGTGAAATCTTGTTTTGCAAGTTGACCCCACACCTCGCTGCCATAAAGTGCAATTGGTTCAATGACACATTCAATTAGTTTTAGCCCAATTTTAATAGGTATTTAAATTTGAATTTGTTTTTTAATAGCCTAAAATGCCTGCGTGCTTTCTCAGTTCATTCACTGCATCATCAAGGTGTCCAGTTGAGCTTATTTTTAAACCTAAGTAATTGTAGTGTGTCACTACTCTATATATTTTGTACCAATTGAGAACTTTGGTCTCTCTCTCTGTCTGGGTGATCTCTACCGGGGTGTCTCTCCCACACTCTCCTGTGTATTCCTCCTCTCTCTCTCTCTGTCTGGGTGATCTCTACCGGGGTGTCTCTCCAACACTCTCCTGTATATTCCTCCTCTCTCTCTCTCTCTCTCTCTCTCTCTCTCTCTCTCTCTCTCTCTCTCTCTCTCTCTCTCTCTCTGTCTCTCTCTGTCTGTCTGTCTGTCTGATCTCTACCGGAGTGTCTCTCCAACACTCTCCTGTGTATTCCTCCTCTCTCTCTCTCTGTCTCTCTCTCTGTCTGGGTGATCTCTACCGGGGTGTCTCTCCAACACTCTCCTGTGTATTCCTCTCTCTCTCTCTCTCTGTCTGTCTGGGTGATCTCTACCGGGGTGTCTCTCCAACACTCTCCTGTGTATTCCTCCTCTCTCTCTCTCTCTCTCTCTCTCTCTCTCTGTCTGGGTGATCTCTACCGGGGTGTCTCTCCAACACTCTCCTGTGTATTCCTCCTCTCTCTCTCTCTGTCTCTCTCTGTGTCTGGGTGATCTCTACCGGGGTGTCTCTCCAACACTCTCCTGTGTATTCCTCCTCTCTCTCTCTCTCTCTGTCTGGGTGATCTCTACCGGGGTGTCTCTCCAACACTCTCCTGTGTATTCCTCCTCTCTCTCTCTCTGTCTCTCTCTGTGTCTGGGTGATCTCTACCGGGGTGTCTCTCCAACACTCCTGTGTATTCCTCCTCTCTCTCTCTCTGTCTCTCTCTGTGTCTGGGTGATCTCTACCGGGGTGTCTCTCCAACACTCTCCTGTGTATTCCTCCTCTCTCTCTCTCTCTGTCTCTCTCTGTGTCTGGGTGATCTCTACCGGGGTGTCTCTCCAACACTCTCCTGTGTATTCCTCCTCTCTCTCTCTCTGTCTCTCTCTGTGTCTGGGTGATCTCTACCGGGGTGTCTCTCCAACACTCTCCTGTGTATTCCTCCTCTCTCTCTCTGTCTCTCTCTGTGTCTGGGTGATCTCTACCGGGGTGTCTCTCCAACACTCTCCTGTGTATTCCTCCTCTCTCTCTCTCTGTCTCTCTCTGTGTCTGGGTGATCTCTACCGGGGTGTCTCTCCAACACTCTCCTGTGTATTCCTCCTCTCTCTCTCTCTGTCTCTCTCTGTGTCTGGGTGATCTCTACCGGGGTGTCTCTCCAACACTCTCCTGTGTATTCCTCCTCTCTCTCTCTGTCTCTCTCTGTGTCTGGGTGATCTCTACCGGGGTGTCTCTCCAACACTCTCCTGTGTATTATTCCTCTCTCTCTCTCTGTCTCTCTCTCTGTCTGGGTGATCTCTACCGGGGTGTCTCTCCAACACTCTCCTGTGTATTCCTCCTCTCTCTCTCTCTGTCTCTCTCTCTGTCTGGGTGATCTCTACCGGGGTGTCTCTCCAACACTCTCCTGTGTATTCTTCCTCTCTCTCTCTCTGTCTCTCTCTCTGTCTGGGTGATCTCTACCTGGGTGTCTCTCCAACACTCTCCTGTGTATTCCTCCTCTCTCTCTCTCTGTCTCTCGCTCTGTCTGGGTGATCTCTACCGGGGTGTCTCTCCAACACTCTCCTGTGTATTCCTCCTCTCTCTCTCTCTGTCTCTCTCTCTGTCTGGGTGATCTCTACCGGGGTGTCTCTCCAACACTCTCCTGTGTATTCCTCCTCTCTCTCTCTCTCTCTCTCTCTGTCTGGGTGATCTCTACCGGGGTGTCTCTCCAACACTCTCCTGTGTATTCCTCTCTCTCTCTCTCTCTGTGTCTGGGTGATCTCTACCGGGGTGTCTCTCCAACACTCTCCTGTGTATTCCTCTCTCTCTCTCTCTCTCTCTCTCTCTCTGTCTGGGTGATCTCTACCGGGGTGTCTCTCCAACACTCTCCTGTGTATTCCTCCTCTCTCTCTCTCTCTCTGTCTGTCTGGGTGATCTCTACCGGGGTGTCTCTCCAACACTCTCCTGTGTATTCCTCCTCTCTCTCTCTCTCTCTCTCTCTCTGTCTGGGTGATCTCTACCGGGGTGTCTCTCCAACACTCTCCTGTGTATTCCTCCTCTCTCTCTCTCTCTCTCTCTCTGTGTCTGGGTGATCTCTACCGGGGTGTCTCTCCAACACTCTCCTGTGTATTCCTCCTCTCTCTCTCTCTCTCTCTCTCTGTGTCTGGGTGATCTCTACCGGGGTGTCTCTCCAACACTCTCCTGTGTATTCCTCCTCTCTCTCTCTGTCTCTCTCTGTGTCTGGGTGATCTCTACCGGGGTGTCTCTCCAACACTCTCCTGTGTATTCCTCCTCTCTCTGTCTCTGTCTGTCTGGGTGATCTCTACCGGGGTGTCTCTCCAACACTCTCCTGTGTATTCCTCTCTCTCTCTCTCTCTCTCTCTCTCTCTCTCTCTCTGTCTGGGTGATCTCTACCGGGGTGTCTCTCCAACACTCACCTGTGTATTCCTCCTCTCTCTGTCTCTGTCTCTCTCTGTGTCTGGGTGATCTCTACCGGGGTGTCTCTCCAACACTCTCCTGTGTATTCCTCCTCTCTCTGTTTCTGTCTGTCTGGGTGATCTCTACCGGGGTGTCTCTCCAACACTCTCCTGTGTATTCCTCTCTCTCTCTCTCTCTCTCTCTCTGTCTGTCTGGGTGATCTCTACCGGGGTGTCTCTCCAACACTCTCCTGTGTATTCCTCCTCTCTCTCTCTCTCTCTCTCTCTCTGTCTGGGTGATCTCTACCGGGGTGTCTCTCCAACACTCTCCTGTGTATTCCTCCCCTCTCTCTGTCTCTCTCTCTGTCTGGGGGATCTCTACCGGGGTGTCTCTCCAACACTCTCCTGTGTATTCCTCCCCTCTCTCTCTCTCTGTCTGTCTGGGTGATCTCTACCGGGGTGTCTCTCCAACACTCTCCTGTGTATTCCTCCTCTCTCTCTCTCTGTCTCTCTGTCTGTCTGGGTGATCTCTACCGGGGTGTCTCTCCAACACTCTCCTGTGTATTCCTCCTCTCTCTCTCTCTCTCTCTCTCTCTGTGTCTGGGTGATCTCTACCGGGGTGTCTCTCCAACACTCTCCTGTGTATTCCTCCTCTCTCTCTCTCTCTCTCTGTGTCTGGGTGATCTCTACCGGGGTGTCTCTCCAACACTCTCCTGTGTATTCCTCCTCTCTCTCTCTCTCTCTCTGTGTCTGGGTGATCTCTACCGGGGTGTCTCTCCAACACTCTCCTGTGTATTCCTCCTCCCTCTCTTGATGTTTTTCTCTTGCTATGAAATATGAAATCACACTCTATGAATACACACACGCACAAGAACACACACACACACACACAGTTGGCTGAAGCCCTGTTGGTCCAGAGCATTGCTTTTCCCAGTGGCTGTCTCCGTGGTGACAGTGATATTGATGGCCATTATGATAATAGTGATAACAACAAGCATACTAAAAATAATTCTAATTAGCTTGTCTCTCTCTTTCTGTTTGCTTCCTGCCGTAATTATCCACAGCTGAACGCATTGTCTCCCTGCTCCCTCTTTTCATCTTTTTCCTCTTCCTCTCCTCCTATGCCCGCGTTCCCTCCTCTCCTCCTCCCCGCTCTCTCTCTCGCTCCAAAAAAAACCACCTTTCATTTGTCTCTCTGCCTCTACTCCCTCACAAGCTGCCTCACATCTCCCCCCCCCCCCCCCCACTCTTTCACTCTAGTCTCACCATACTTCCCTCCCTTCTTGCCTGTTTTGATGTTTTCCTGGTTCTTCCTTATTCCTCTCCCAGTTTTTCTCTCGCCTCCCTGTCTCTCGTGATTCCTCCGCCCTTCCCTCGCTCCTCCCTCCTCCTTTGTGTTGTATTCAAGGTGAATTGATAGTAGTAGGTTGTGATGGTGTCAGGTCTGGATCGTTGCGAGTGGTAAGGAGCAGGTTATGATCGTGTCAGGCCTGGAACGTTAACGTCTTAATGGCTGTTGGAGTTGAGTCCACTGGGGTTGTGAGCGGAGAAGGACCCTCAGACCTAATAACACAAGCCCCTCATTTTCTCTTCTCCCCTCTCCCTCCCTCTCCCTTCCTCCCCCATTTCGTCCTCCACATCTCCCTCTCTCGCCACACCAGCTGCGGCTTCCTTATCGTTGCAAGCCAACTCCACCTCTTTCATTTCTCTCCCTCTTTTTCTCTCTCTCTCTCTCTCTCTCTCCATTCAGTCAGCCTTCATCCAATCATCCTGTTCCTCTCTTTCTCTCACAAGTCCAGATCTGTTCATCCTCAATGGTGGTGTTATTCACCCAGTGAAAGCCCGTTGGTCAGTGAGCCAATGGCAGCTGATAGATAGAAGGGGCACCTGGGAGAAGTGAGACAGAGGACCCTTTTTACGCCAACATCTTCACATCAGAGAGGACAGATGTGTCTTTAATTTATTTCGAGTCATCACTCATCTGATGTTAGATATTTAGGGTTTGGGTTGTGTTTTTACATGTGTTGGTTTACTACTTGGTGTCCGGGAAATCGTCGCTAGCTGTTGTGTTCAACGTGTAGTATAATGATGGGTCCTGATCATAATCTCCCCCCCCCCCTCCCCTCCCTCCCCTTTTCCCAGTGCCCAGCCAGCCGCCCCAGACCGTGCGGGCCATCTCGGTGACATCCGACGAGGCAGTAATCACCTGGGCGGAGCCCCCGCGTCTGACACTGCACGGCGTGCTGAAGGGTTACCGTGTGGTCTTCTGGTCCCTCTTCCCCGACGGAGGTGGGTGCTGTGGGGGCCTTTCGTACCCGCACGCACGGGCACAGGGCCACGAGCAGAGTAACTATCACTTCTACGCCTCTGACCTCTGAGCCCTCCGCCCTGAGTCAACCTCAGAGTTTGACCTTTAACCTTTCAACCCTCAGCCCTGACCTCTGACTGCTACCTAACCTGGTTTATGTACCAGACCTTATTTTCTGGTCTTCCTTTTTTTTTCTGGCGAAATAAAACGTGTATTTTGTGAATCCTTGAAACCAACCCCAACCATCAGCCTGCCGCTCTTACTACACATGTTCCAAGCAGATGCCAACGGACCCCTAAACTAGCTGATCATAGTACAAACCTGAACCTCCTCAAAGCTACTCCTCGTGCAGCGATACGGTATAAGGGCCGTATGCTGTGTCCAGTTATCCGTCTGTATCTTTGTGCTTTTGTGGTTTTCTGTTTGGGAAACTCGCCCTGAGGACTGATCATATCCTTTCCTCATTTTCCAACTCCTTCCCCGCTCGTCCTCTCTTCTTCCCCTTGTCCTTTTGTCTAACTCTACACACTCTTCACTCTGCTACCCTCTATCCCTCCGTCTCTCTCCATCCCTCTGTCTCTGTCAGAATGGGGCGAGATGCAGAACATCACGACAACTCGTGAGCAGGTGGAGCTGAGAGCGCTGGAGAAGTTCACTAACTACAGTGTGCAGGTGCTGGCCTACACGCAGGCTGGGGACGGGGTCAGGAGCAACGTGCTGTACATCCAGACCCGCGAGGACCGTGAGTACACACACACACACACACAAACATTTTCAGAGGAATGCATACACAAAACATGTTTTGAGGGTGTGGCCTAATGCTAGATAAGGTGTGGGAACCCGGGGTTAGTGTGTGGGGGGGGGGGGGGTGGATGGCAGGGGGCTGGAGTTAGTGTGTGGGGGGGTGGATGGCAGGGGGCTGGGGTCAGTGTGTGGGGTGTGAGGGGCAGGATGGATGGATGGATGACAGGACGCTGGGCTGGGGTTAGTTTGTGGGGTGTGAGGGGGTGGATGGATGGCAGGGGGCTGGGGTTAGTTTGTGGGGTGTGAGGGGGTAGATGGATGGATGGATGACAGGGGGCTGGGGTTAGTTTGTGGGGTGTGAGGGGGATGGATGGATGACAGGGGGCTGGGCTGGGGTTAGTGTGAGGGGGGTGGATGGATGACAGGGGGCTGGGCTGGGGTTAGTTTGAGAGGTGTGGATGGATGACAGGGGGCTGGGCTGGGGTTAGTTTGTGGGGTGTGAGGGGGATGGATGGATGACAGGGGGCTGGGCTGGGGTTAGTGTGAGGGGGGTGGATGGATGACAGGGGGCTGGGCTGGGGTTAGTTTGAGAGGTGTGGATGGATGACAGGGGGCTGGGCTGGGGTTAGTTTGTGGGGTGTGAGGGGGATGGATGGATGACAGGGGGCTGGGCTGGGGTTAGTTTGTGGGGTGTGAGGGGGGTGGATGGATGACAGGGGGCTGGGCTGGGGTTAGTTTGTGGGGTGTGACGGGGATGGATGGATGACAGGGGGCTGGGCTGGGGTTAGTTTGTGGGGTGTGAGGGGGATGGATGGATGACAGGGGGCTGATGTCGGGTTTAGGAAGCTGAGGTTGCTGATTAATGCCTCTTTGTGCTGTGATGTGCTATTACTAGTACTAATGAGAACTAAGAAGCCAAAGGGTGTGTGTTTGGAGGGCATAAGGGTGTGTGTGTGTGTGTGTGTGTGTGTGTGTGTGTGTGTGTGTGTGTGTGTGTGTGTGTGTGTGTGTGTGTGTGTGTGTGTGTGTGTGTGTGTGTGTGTATACATCCACATGTGTGTGTCCAGCTCAGCACCCAGCACAAGGAGAGAGATTAATTATTTGTGGCTTAGAGATAATTAATTTTGTGCTTACACTGGTGGGCTGTGGATTACATCCTCTCCTCCCTGGGGCAAAGCAGGGGTGGGGGCCGGGGTTTGGAAACAGAGGGAAGGAGGGACGGAGGAGAGGAGAGATTCTCAGAAGTCTTATTTCAGAGGAGGTCTTTCTTCCATTCCTCTCTCTCTCTCTCCCTCTCTGTTCTCTGTCTTTCTCTTACCCTCTGTATTCTCTCTGTGACTGTCTCTGTGTATGTGTTCTTCAGACTGGCTTTGTGTGTGTGTCTGTGTGTGTGTGTGTGTGTTCCTCTACGTCTGATGTGGGTTGACAGTGTGTCCAGGGGCACCCTCTTCACATACGTCCAAGAGAATTCTCTCTCTTCTCCCTCTTTTCATTCGTCTCGCTCTCCCTAGCTCTGCACCTGGGTCTGTCTCCAGCATATGGAGTAGTGATTGGAGTAGAATTGTGCAAACGCCTCACTCTCTCTCTGTCTCTCTCTCTCTGTATCTCTCTCTCTCTCTCGCTCTCTCTCTGTCTCTCTGTCTCTCTCTCTGTCTCTCTCTCTGTCTCTCTCTCTGTCTCTCTCTCTGTCTGTCTCTGTCTGTCTCTGTCTCTCTTGTCTCTGTCTCTGTCTCGCTCTCTGTCTGTCTCTGTCTGTCTCTGTCTGTCTCTCTCGTCTCTCCTGTCTCTGTCTCTCTGTCTCTGTTAGTCTTGTGAGCCTCTTAAAATTACAAGCTGAGACCAGCAAAGCTGCAAAAAGCCTGCTAACTGTAAAACTTCCCTAAGACCTTCTCTTTCCATGACAGATTGACCAGGTGAATTCAGGTGAAAGACATGATCACTTATTGATGTCACTTGTTAAATCCACTTCAATCAGTGTAGAGGAAGGGGAGGAGACGGGTTAAACAATGATTTTTAAGCCTTGAGACAACTGAGACATGGATTGTGTATGTGTGCCTTTCTGAGGGTGAATGGGCAAGACAAAATATTTAAGTACCTTTTGAACGGGATATGGTAGTAGGTGCAAGGCGCACCGGTTTAAGTGTGTCAAGAACTGAAATACTGCTGGGTTTTTCACTCTCAACAGTTTCCCATGTGTATCAAGAATGGTCCAGCCAACTTGAGACAACTGTGGGAAGCACACTTTCGACCCCTTGTAGAGTCCATGCCCTGACAAATTGAGTGTTTTACAACATGCTGAATATTCCACATCACACCGTGAAGGAGCAAGCAGTTACAGTATTGCTCTTTATGTTGATGTCCATTTGACATCAATCCTTTGTCTCTTCCCATTTCCTTTCCTCTCTGTAACGGTCTCTCTCTCCTTCTCTCTCTCTCTCTGTGACTCAGACCCTGGCCCTCCGGCTGGCATCAAAGCTGTGCCCTCATCCACCAGCAGTGTGGTGGTTTCCTGGCTACCCCCGCACAAGCCCAATGGAATCATCCGCAAGTACACCATCTACTGCTCTAGCCCCGGATCAGGCCAACCGGTGAGTTGGGAGAGGGGTTGAATGGGGGTTTTGTCCATCATTGGGTTTTGTCCATCTTACTCACTTGGAGGGTCTCTTGACACAAATTATAATACACTCTCCTCTGAATGTGTTTGTGTTTGTTTGTCTACAAGTATTTCCGTGTCTATCCGTGTGTGTGTGTGTGCGTGTGTGTGTGCATGTGCGTGCATGCATGTGGTCTGATGCTGCAGTATCAGCAGGATGAGTGTGAAATAAGCTGTCCTCATACCGCAGTGTGTGTGCGTGTAACTTCACCCTTCTGCTTCATTTGCATATCTGCGTCTCATCACGTTGCCAGGACAACCTCATCTGTTCATCAACGAGTGCAGGAAACAAGCTGACAGCAAAGACGCACACGCACACTCACACGCACACTCTCTCTCTCTCTCTTTTACAGCTATACAGCAAGTTCTGAAATGCATGCATAAAACACCTCTTCCAGCAAATTCACAGACACACACACACACACACACACACACACACACACACACACATAACCGAACACACACAGATATTATGTGTACCTTTACACCAAATGAATGTACCCCATTCCAGACATACACATGCTCACTCTACTCCTCTTCTCTCCCTCTCTCTCTCTCTCCTGGCCCCCACGCAGAGTGAGGGATGATTACTATGTAAATGAGTGCGACTGGAGAGAGGGATGAGGGGAGGGTGGGTCAGACACGCCGCGCGGGGAGTACTTTTGTTCCTCTTTTCATTATCTCCCTCTATCGCTCCCCGGATTAGCGCTATCTCCACGCCGGAGGAATATTTTAATATCCGTTACACACTCTGACACTCCTCCCCTCCCCTCCCACCATCCATCCATCCTCTAGGAAGATAAGGAAAGAGAGGTACGAGAGAGCACACTAGAAGGAGAGGGAAGGGAGGCAGGGGAGACAGGGAGGGGGGAGGGAGAAAGAGGGGGAACAGAGGGAAGAGAAGAAAGCTGTGATGAACCCAGCCACCCCAGTAGATCCCTACAGGCCTGCGTTCAGTTGAGAAACAGTGGAAAAACAACATGAACACGTGAATAAATGTGCCCAGAATAAACCTTTCTGCACAACAACAGTTTGATAGTGATACTGTATGAGTATGGAGATATGCTCTTCTCTCTCTCGCTCTCTAGTCTGAGTAGAGATGAGCAGCACAGTGACAGGCTGAGCTGCTGGAGGGCCACAGACTCACTTGATGGGAGGGGAAGGCGGTGCTCTTCCTGGGTGCTGGGGCACCTGGGGGGTGTTTGATGGGCGTGGTGAATGGGTGTGGGTGTGTGTATGTATTGACAGTGATGAGGATGTGTCTAGACAGCAGACACACGGCTGGCTTAAACACACCGCAATTACACAGAGCCCTGGCATCCATCCCCAGGTCATATCTGCCACAGTGTGTGTGTGTGTAATGCATGTTTGTGTGTATCAGCCGCTGTGTGTAATAGTCTGTGTGTGTGTGTGTGTGTGTGTGTGTGTGTGTGTGTGTGTGTGTGTGTGTGTGTGTGTGTGTGTGTGTGTGTGTGTGTGTGTGTGTGTGTGTGTGTGTGTGTGTGTGTGTGTGTGTGTGTGTGTGTGTGTGTGTGTGTGAGAGTCCTTGTGCTCTCCTCTGCTGTTGCCTGCAGTAGATAGCCCTCATTAGACCGTCTGATTGTTCATGATATCTCTGGCTGACTGATTGTTCTGTCCTCCGTTGTCTCCCTCCCTCGCTCTCATCTAACCGTCTGCACTCCCCACGGTCTCCTCCTCACTTTCTCGACCTTCTCGCTCTCAGGGGGGGCCTGTGTGCTCCCCATGCTCTCTCCCCTCACCCATCTGTCTCCCATCCCTCCTCCGCATCAACTCTACACTCATATACACACTCTAGCATTTTGACTGTAACAGAGAAAAAGTTCCGGGAAACACGTTTTCTGTGCTGCTTTTCAGAGGCAACCTGAAGCTCTCTGCGTCTATCGGTAGTAGTAGCTGTCTTGTCCTGATTGCGTAGCTCAGAGCGTCTGCTCTTTTCCATCATTGTTCTTATAGCGTCTGGAGCCCATCTCAGAGTAGGAGTGCTGATCTAGGACCTGTCCATATAATCTTGTTCATTGTGGTCTTAAAGGTAAAACAGATTCTAGATCAGCGCCGGAGTGGACAGTGTGATGTTTTCTCCCCTAGGCCCCCAGTGAGTACGAGGCCAACCCCGAGCTGCTGTTCTACCGGGTCACCCACCTGAACCGCGGACAGCAGTACCTCATCTGGGCCGCCGCCGTCACCACCGCCGGACGGGGGAACATCAGCGACAAGGTCACTGTGGAGCCTGCTGGGAAGGGTGAGCCCTCCACAGGGGGACGGGGGAAGGGGGCACGGGGAAGGCTTTAAGGGGTTACAGGGTTGGTTAACCTCTGGCTTTTAGAATCCCCTCCGTCAATCCCTCCGTCACAGATTTGTCCCTGCCCCTCTTCCCTTTCTCTCTCTCTCTTTTTCATGATTTCTCTCGCTCCTCGATTACTTTTTTTCTCTCCCTCTCCTCTCTCTATTTATCTCTCCCTCTCCCCTTTCTCGCTCTCTCCCTCTCTTCTCTATCTCTCTCTCCCACTTTTTCCTCTCTCCTCTTTCTATAACTCCTGTCCATCCTCTCCTGATTTGATAGAGAGCAGGTTGTTTGACAGAGGCCGGTGTTCTTAATGAGGATATGAAGACCTACAGGGCACTGGTCAGATGAGCTGGCCTGCCCTGGATGGGGGAGGAGGGGAGGGAGGGAGGGACGGGGAGAGATGACGGGGGCGGACCTGGTTAATACACAGAGCAGTAGAGGGGCAGACTGGGCAAATGAAGAGGGCAGTTGAATCAATAGCCTTTGGATTGAAGAGAGGGAGAGCGAATGAGTAAGAGAGTGCACTCTCGGTACGTACACGCTCCTTTTCTCTCCCTTCCTGTGACAGAGCCAGTCTCTTTCTCGTGTGTGTGTGTGTGTGACGGTGTCTCTCTGTGCCAGCTGATAAGCAACAGTAGTAAAAGGCTGTATGCTCCAGGCTGGCCCACTCAATACTGCATTCAGCCACAGCACAAGGGCACTGGCATTAAGACGTCAAGAGTGCAGAATACAGTGAGAGAGAGAGAGACGTGTGCGTACATGAGACATGCAAACACCAAAAGGTTCCATGTGAATGAAAACAGGCCCTTGCTGAAGGAACCGTCAGTCATATTCATTCATTTAGATATGTTCCCTCTTTTATGTCGTCTTTCCTTTGTCACTGAAATGTGTGAGATCCTGTTCCCTCAAACTGTACAGTGTACGCCTTGTTTGATTCAATGAAAATACAGGAAATGGAAAAAAGTTCATGAAGAATTAGCATACTGTTGAGTAAAATTTGAAAAACAGACCTATTACCTCTCAAAGCAACTCTTTGTCAACTTGTGTCACTCCCTCCCTCAGCCCCAGCTAAGATCCTATCGTTCGGAGGTACAGTGACCACTCCCTGGATGAAGGAGGTGAGGCTACCCTGCAGCTCCGTGGGCGAACCCACCCCCACCATCAAATGGACCAAAGACAGGTGAGACCCTAACCTCCTCAGCCCCTCCTCTCTGTCAGTCTACCCCGACACACTACCACCGTAACTACCTCCCTCCATCTCTGGATCCCCAACTCCACCATCCACTGGACCAGTGTTAAATCAGTGTTTACGTCAGCGTTCCCTCGCTCTCTCTCTCTACCTCTCTCTTTCTCGCTCTCTCTCTCTACCTCTCTCTTTCTCGCTCTCTCTCTCTCTCTCTCTTTCTCTCCCTCCCTCCCTCCCTCTATCTCAGTGAGGACACGGCCATCCCGGTGACTCTGGACGGTCAGAGGCTCATCATGGCCAATGGCACACTGGTCCTGCGCTCGGTGAAAGCTGAGGATTCTGGGTACTACACGTGCACGGCCACCAACACGCTGGGCTTTGACACCATCATTGTCAACCTGCTGGTGCAAGGTGAGCCCCAGCGCACTGGAATCACCCTCTTTTTTATTGGTCGACCAGTTGTGATGTAGTACTCTGACCATGTGTGTCTGTCCCCCCGTAGTTCCTCCAGACCAGCCCCGTCTGACTGTCTCCACCACCTCCTCCACCTCTATCACCCTGGCCTGGATCCCCGGGGACAACGGAGGATCCGCCATCAGAGGTATTTACCAGTCTTGCTCTGAGGGAGCATGTGTTTACATTTGCTTTCTTTTTTGATATGTTTTATGTAGCTCACTCCTCTCTCCAGCGATTCGCCCAAAGCCTCTGTGCACTTCTCTTTCTTTCCATCCCTATATCTATCATTCAGTCCCACGTGCCCCGTCCTTCTCCTCTCTCTCTCATTTAGTCTTTCCATTCATCCTCTGTCTCTCTCTCTCTCTCTGCTTGCCCTCTGTCCATCTCTCCGTTCTGTCTCTTTGTTAGTTTGCATACCGTGCTATCTGTTTATTGACTGGTGGTCCACTGTTTTGGTTCCTAGTTAAGGAGCTGTCTCGTTGATTATCTGACTACCGTGATGTGTGTGTGTGTGTGTGTGTTCAGTGTGCGTATTAGTTCAGTGGGCTCTATTTTAACAAACCTAACTGTTGACACTAGCGCTTTAGGTCCAGGGGAGTCAGTAATACTTTTGTAATTTTCACAGACGTTATTATGAGCGCAATAGCTGGCGGTGGAGCGAAAGGGCTGGGTTTGGATGAATGAACAAGGTGTAGGCGTGCCAAGGGCTTGTCCACTCAGTGGCAATAATAGTGCGTGCGTTTGTCTCATGTTCTGTAGGTTACTGATGGTCTTTTGCATTGCCATCCAACTCCAAATCGTCTGGGGGCGGCGGATTTTATCATCCTAGTCCATTGTCGATTGATACTATAGTTTATTAAATAGCATAGGCCACAGTAACGAGTGATAGAGCAACAGTTGCCCATCTCGGCGCAAGCAAGCTTTGTTCGCTTGCGTACCGTGCTATCTGTTTATTGACGTGCTGTCCGTTTTGGTTCCCGGTTAGGGGAGCTGTCTCATTGACTATCTGACTACCATGCGGTGTGTGTGTGTGTGTGTTCACTTTTTCGTGCAATTTGCAGTGTGCATATTTGTTCAGTGGGCTCTGGTAAATTACCAATCCTTGCGCTTAGGTTTGAAAATAGAATGCCGGATTGAACAGGTCGAAATTGCAAACCAGCGTGTGCGTTTTGACAATTGCATTGGCTTAACAGCAGCCATAAGATAGAGCCCAGTATACACACCTTTTCAACAGGCAGTCTTTGATTCACTTTGCCTGTGTTTGTATTAGTGTATCTCTCTCTGTAAGTGTGTCTGTCCCTCCGGATGTCTGTCTGTATGTCCCGTGTCTGGTGTGTCGCTGTCCGTAAGGTGGTCTGTGGGACTGACAGTAGCTACCATGTTCATAGGAGTCTACGACTAATCCTGGCACCCTGTGCCATGTGATCCACTGATGACAGTGTAGACATAGACTCCTCAGTTCCCCGGGCGCTGAAGACGTGGATGTCGATTACGGCAGCCCCCCGCACCTCCGCACCTCTCTGATTCAGAGGGGTGGGGTTAAATGTGGAAGACACATTTCAGTTGAATGCATTCAGTTGGGGGTGGTAGGGAGAGAGAGACTGGTTGGCTTTATCCACTGTTTGTCTGGGAAAGTAGTAATACCTCTAAAAGCACACTTAAAAAGCCAGTAGGCTTTCTACACAGGTCAATCCATCTGGCATGCCACCCTTTGTTGTGCCATCTGCCAGAGAGAGAGAAAGACAGACAGACAGAGATGGAGGGAGAGAGAGAGAGCGAGAGCACAAGAGAAGGGAACAGAGCTAAGAGAGAGTTATAAACAGACTATAAATCCAAGGCAGCTGATTATGACTGCAGATGCCGTATTGTGTTCTCATTCGCATATATGCCCGGTCAGCGCCCTCCCAAACCCAGCTGGGGGCTTCTGGGAAAGTAATGGCGGCATAGAACATGTCATAAATGCAGCCTTATCCATCTGGATCTGTGGTAGTGGAGGAGATGTATGACGCGCCATCCCCCTCTGGTGTTATCCAGCGGTACTGACACAATGACATCTGAACCTGGCTGAATGAACCAGCTAGATATTGTACAAATATTTGGGTATCTGGCGCGTTTAAATGTTCAAGTGTTTACATGTAATGTATTTTTGTCAAATTTTATCTATTTTATCAGAAGGTTAAAAAAAAACATCTGAAAATAAGAAAAATGTGCACTTATCATGGCGTGCGTGTGTGTGTGTGTGTGTGTGTGTGTGTGTGTGTGTTCCCCAGGTTTCGTGCTGCAGTACTCGGTGGACAACATGGAGGGGTGGAGGGATGTGTTCATCAGTTCCAGTGAGAGGTCCTTCAAGCTGGACAACCTACGCTGTGGCACCTGGTACAAGGTCAAACTGGCCGCCAAGAACAGCGTGGGAGCGGGACGCATCAGTGAAATCATCGAGGCTAAGACCCACGGACGAGGTGAGGGGTAGGGGGAGAGGGAGAGGATGGATCGGGGGATACAGGGACATGGGAGGGTTTAGTCGACAGGAGAGGCGAGGAGGGGCAGAGAGGGAGGAGCTAAAGTAGATGGTTATAGCTGTGAGAGGGGTAATGGTTATGGCTGTGAGAGGGGTGATGGTTATGGCTGTGAGAGGGGTAATGGTTATGGCTGTGAGAGGGGTAATGGTTATGGCTGTGAGAGGGGTAATGGTTATGGTTGTGAGAGGGGTAATGGTTATGGTTGTGAGAGGGGTAATGGTTATGGCTGTGAGAGGGGTAATGGTTATGGCTGTGAGAGGGGTAATGGTTATGGCTGTGAGAGGGGTAATGGTTATGGCTGTGAGAGGGGTAATGGTTATGGTTGTGAGAGGGGTAATGGTTATAGCTGTGAGAGGGGTAATGGTTATGGCTGTGAGAGGGGTAATGGTTATGGCTGTGAGAGGGGTAATGGTTATGGCTGTGAGAGGGGTAATGGTTATAGCTGTGAGAGGGGTAATGGTTATGGCTGTGAGAGGGGTAATGGTTATGGCTGTGAGAGGGGTAATGGTTATGGCTGTGAGAGGGGTAATGGTTATGGCTGTGAGAGGGGTAATGGTTATGGCTGTGAGAGGGGTAATGGTTATGGCTGTGAGAGGGGTAATGGTTATGGCTGTGAGAGGGTTTATAGCTGTGAGATGGGTAATGGTTATGGCTGTGAGAGGGGTAATGGTTATGGCTGTGAGAGGGGTAATGGTTATGGCTGTGAGAGGGGTAATGGTTATGGCTGTGAGAGGGGTAATGGTTATGGCTGTGAGAGGGGTAATGGTTATGGCTGTGAGAGGGGTAACGTTTATGGCTGTGAGAGGGGTAATGAGGTAGACAGGTAGATTCATAGAATTCAATCCCACTTACCATATCACAATATTTGAAGACATTGTTAAAAACTGTTAAGTGAGAACCAACACCTTCCTGCCCCTCTTCCAGAGCCCCAGTTCAATAAGGAACAGCCGGTGTTCACCCACGTCAACTCTACCCACGCCCGGCTCAACCTGCAGGGCTGGGCGAGCGGTGGCTGCCCCATCACGGCCGTGCTGCTGGAGTTCAGACCTAAGGGCAACTGGGCGTGGCAGAGCGTGCGCACCAACGCCACGGCCGACGTGTTCCTGGCTGAGCTCCGCGAGGCCACCTGGTACGAGCTGAAGATGAAGGCTTGTAACAGCGCCGGCTGCGGGAACCAGAGCTCTCAGTTCGCCACGCTGGACTACGACGGCAGTGAGTACAAGCTGGTTTAATTGCTCTGGCCTGTGTGGTCCAGTGGTTAGTGTCGCGGACTCTGAGTCGGAGAATGCCAAGAGTGTGCAAAGCTGTCATCAAGGCAAAGGGTGGCTACTTTGAAGAATCTCAAATATAAAATACATTTTGATTTGTTTAACACTTTGGGTTACTACATGATTCCATATGTGTTATTTCATAGTTTTGATGTCTTCACTGTTATTCTACAATGTAGAAATTACTAAAAATAATAATAATTGTGAGTAGGTGTGTCCAAACTTTTGACTGGTACTGTATTTAAAACCTGATATAATGCCATATATCCTTGCCATATAACCTGATATATTTTCTAAGCAGGTACCATCCCTCCCATCAAGTCAGCGCGGCCGGAGGGCGACGACGTCAAGAAGCTCTTCTCCATCGGCTGCCCCGTCATCCTGGTCACTCTGGTCGTCGCCCTGCTCTTCATCATCCGCAAGAAACGCAAAGAGAAGAGACTGAAGCGACTGAGAGGTGAGGGAGGGAAAGGGCGTGAGGAAGAGAGAGGTGTGGAGAAGAGCTATGAGGTTGAGGAAGGGAGGGAGCGAAAGAGGGGTGAGAAGAAAGCTGGATCTGGGGTGAGAGAACGAAGGAGAGGTGTGGAGAAGAGACTGAGGGGTGAGCGAGAGGGAGGACATTTTGGAGAGAGCGTAAGGAAGATCTGACTTAATTGTGTTCCATATAACTGAAGCCCTACTCTTTTACGTTCCCTCTAGATGCCAAAAGCCTGGCTGAGATGCTGATCAGGTAATATAGCTTATCTCTGCTGTTCCTCTGTTTACAAAGGAAACATTCATACAACACACTGAAATTAACATTGTAGAAAAGATTGGTTACAATTCCTCTCGATACAGTAAATGTCTTAAAAGACGGATAGATAAATCCTATTTCTGAAAAAGGGGATTTACGCTCTGTGTGTGTGTGTGTGTGTGTGTGCCTTGTGTCCCTGGAGCAGTAAGAATAACCGGAGCTTTGACACCCCTGTGAAGGGGCCCCCCCAGGGCCCCCGACTCCACATCGATATCCCCAGAGTCCAGCTGCTCATCGAGGACAAGGAGGGCATCAAACAGATCGGTGTGTGTGTGTTGCTGTGTTTTGATGAGTGCCTACCTGATACGGATGTTATTACTATTTCCGACCTACACTATAATGCAAATTTGAGTTCATGAATGAGTATGAATCATCAGTCGTGAATAATCGTTGCTTCTGTCAATCCCTCTGCTAGGTGAAGACAAAGCCACCATCCCAGTGACGGACACAGAGTTCAGCCAGAACGTGAATCCACAGAGCTTCTGTACGGGCGTGTCTGTGCATCACCCCGCCCTCATCCAGAACACCGGCCCTCTGATTGACATGTCCGACATCAGACCAGGGACCAGTAAGTGGAGAGCCCTAACTGCCCTACATCATAGAGTTCTGTTCTAACTTGTCCATTCCTTTCATCATTGCCTTCAACTTGCTGACTCTTGTGTTCTCCTCCCTTTCTCCCACCTCCTTCCTCCCTCTCCCCCGTCCTTCCTCCCACCTCTCCTCCTTCCTCCCTTCCTCCCACCACTCCTCTCCTCCTCTACCTCTCCTACCTTCCTCCCGCCTCCTCCTCTCTTCCATCTCCTCCCTCCCTCTCGCCCCCGGTAGACCCGGTGTCGAGGAAGAGCGTGAAGTCGGCCCACAGTACGAGGAACCGCTACTCCAGCCAGTGGACCCTGACCAAGTGCCAGTCGTCCACGCCCGCCCGTACTCTCACCTCCGACTGGCGCACCGTGGGCTCCCAGCATGGCATCACCGTCACCGAGAGCGACAGCTACAGCGCCAGCCTCTCACAGGACACGGGTGAGCCTGGCATATCTTGCACACGCACACACACTCATGATATACACACACACTCTCTTGTAACACACACACTCATGATATATACACACACACACACACACACACAGTATTGACACATACATACATACAGACATACATACAGACATATGCGAAGGACACAAGTGAGCCACCCAAAACATAGGCTACATACACACACACTGTAGTGCAAGGAGATGGTGTAAGATTGGCGCATTTCATGTACAACACCAACTCTCTTTCTCTCTCTCTCTCTCTCTCTGTCGCTCTCTCGCTCTCGTTCTGTCTCTGTTGCTCTCTCTGTCTCTGTCGCGCTCTCCCGCTCTCGCTCGCCCTTTGCCTCCCTCTCCCTCGCTCTCCCTCTCGCTCGCTCTCTCTGTCGCTCTCTCCCGCTCTCCCTCTCGCCCTCTGTCTCCCTCTCTCTCTCCCTCTCTTTGTCATCAGATAAGGGGCGTAACAGCATGGTGTCCACAGAGAGTGCGTCCTCCACCTATGAGGAGCTGGCGCGGGCCTACGAGCACGCCAAGCTCGAGGAGCACCTGCAGCACGCCAAGTTTGAGATCACCGAGTGCTTCATCTCCGACAGTTCCTCAGACCAGATGACCACGGGCACCAACGACAACGCCGACAGCATGACCTCCATGAGCACGCCGTCCGAGACGGGCCTGTGTCGCTTCACCGCCTCGCCGCCCAAACCGCAGGACTACGACCGCGGCAGACCTACCAACGTGGCCGTGCCCATCCCCCACCGCGCCAACAAGAGCGAGTGGACTGGCAAAAGTGAGTATGAGACCTGCCCTTGATTAGAATGATCCTATAGGTCGGTGTAATGTAAAGGCCTCTAAGCATGGTTAGGGTGAGCAGGGTTGATTGTTGTACTTTAGACACATACCGGTACTCTGACATATAACAAATGTGCCTGATAAAGATGCTTGTCAAATCCTCTCTTTCATTCCCCTCATCCCAGGTGACTACTGTAACCTTCCCCTCTACATGAAGACAGACCCTTTCTTCCGGAAGCAGTCGGAGCTGCGTGACCCGTGCCCGGTGGTGCCGCCCCGCGAGGCCTCCATCTGCAGCCTGGCCCAGCGGGCGTACCACACCCAGGGCCGCCACATGACTCTGGACTCCTCCAAGCAGCAGCAGGCTCTGACTGTGGGCCACGCTGGCCTGACCGGCCTCAGCGGCTCAGGGGGAGCATCAGGGGGTGGTAGTGGTAGTGGTGTAGGAGGGGCGACTGGAGGGCCGTCTGGTGGTTCCAGCACCACCTCCCTGTCTCAGAGGACTCTCACCATGCCTGGTTCCTCCTCTTCCTCTGCTCAGAGCGCTGCTGCTGCCGCTACCGCCTCGGCCAGCGGGGGAGCCACGGGGGGAGACTCCAGAGACTCTCTGCTGGAGAGCAGCTCGTCAGGCCTGGGCAGACTAGAGAGACAGAAGCAGGCGGCTGGCGGAGCCTACTCCAAATCTTATACATTGGTGTAGCTGGAGCAACTGGTGTAGATGTTGGAGCCTTGGGAAGGGTTAGGGGCCACACAGACACACGTACACACAGCTGGCGCCTGCACTGTCAGGCCAAAGGGGCCGCCAGGCAGGGGCCAGATTGGGGTTTTTATAGCACAGGAGTTCGTCTTCTTTCTGCCAGTTTGTGTTTTCTCTGTCTGTCCTTTTCTCTCTCTCTGTTTCTCTCTGTCTCGTTCTCTTCCTCTCTTTCTGTTTCTCTCTGTCTCGTTCTCTTCCTCTCTCTCTGTTTCTCTCTGTCTCGTTCTCTTCCTCTCTCTCTGTTTCTCTCTGTCTCGTTCTCTTCCTCTCTCTCTGTTTCTCTCTGTCTCGTTCTCTTCCTCTCTCTCTGTTTCTCTCTGTCTCGTTCTCTTCCTCTCTCTATCTATTTTTATTTTACCTTCCCTGGAAATAACTTGCCAAACGCAACATAATTGTAATATTTGTTTGTTCAAACTTTTTTTCTCTCTCTCTTTCTCTCTCATTATCTGTTAAGACACATCAGAACTTATGCACAAAATACTTTCCATGTGCACTTCTTGTCTTGAATTCAGAATGGTAAACGGAAGAAAAAAAAACAATATATTTAGAGTTTCACATAAATCTGTCTAGATGTTTTAGGCTGTTTTACGTGTTCCTTTTCACGTCTCTGAACAGAGAGTTCAGAGTTCGTACAGCAGCGCATTGCCACGGAAAGTGCTTATGCATAAAGCAACAACCTTGGTGTCTGTCTCTGGCCCTCCAAAGCCATCCTGGTACGGACTCACACAAACAGGTAACAGACTGTGGTTTCAACGACGACGTTGGAGGAGTCTTTGGGTGATTTTTTTTCACGTAATTCATGACACGGTATAGAGTGTTGATGACTCTTTTATAGGACACCAGGAAACGGAGCGGGGGGGGACAACTGGAATCGTCTTCACACGAAAGATGTATCTGAACTTTTTTTTTTCTTTTTTGGAATATATATACTCATGTGCATTAAAAGAGGGTAGAATGGATTCACAGAACCTTCACGAGCCTGCGTGTGTGCGTGTATATGTGTAAATATGTATACATGTGGCTGGCACACACCTGCAGTGGACCTTTCTAATCAATCTGTATGCTGACTCCTTGGCGGAGGCGTGAGTTGAAAACCCCCTGTCCATCTGCTACTGAACAGTGTTTTGGGGACAATGATGTCACACTGTATGACGTCACATGTCGGTCTCTCCCTTCTGGACTTTGGTTGGCCTGTGTGATTGACACTGGCAGCATCGCCTTGGAGACAATGAGTTGATTTGCCGTGCATTAGAGGTGCCACCCCTCCTCTGGGTCCTCTCTCTCGTTCTCTCCGTCCCCCTGAAGCAGGAAGAAGACTCTTTGTTCTCTCGTTAATTTGCGCTTGGTGCCAGACACCCCCATTCCTTCATACTACCCCTCGGTCTACCCAAACCCCTGTAACCCTTCCACACCCCCATACCCCACCCCATCCATACAGTCTCACTGTGACCTTCTAGCACACTCTGCTAGGCAGACAGACATTTATGACAATAGTTGGGACTGACTGACAAATGGACAACAGAAAGACTGACTGATAAAAGATGAAACGGACAAGAAGATGGATGGATGAACAAGTTTCAGATTGAAACAGAGGAGAATATACAAACGTGATAATGCAGCGAGGAAAGAGTTGTGTAAGTGTTTAGGGAAGGATGAAAGAGATGGCAGGTGAACATGAGTTATTCTTATGAAATGAAGGGGTCTCAAGAATAAATATGTTGTCTAAGGCCCCCCCCCATCCCACTAAAATGTATTTAAACGTATTGTCGGGTTCTGTTGACGTTTCTGTTTTTATTTATATTATTCATTATACACCCAAAGCACCATGACAAAGAAACGTCCCCAAAAAAATAAATAATTGCTCACAATATTTGCAATGGAACATTTCAAATCAGGGCTCTCACAATATATAAAAAAATATATATACAATATTTATTGTCAAAGATATGTACATATATATTTATATCTAAATATATAGCAAATATATAACTATTGAATAAAGCAGAGAGATATAAAGTCATCGTAATTAAAAAATATATAAAAAGTGAGACAATCGCTCAACGGAAGAAGCCGTAGGTTAGGAGGAAGATGAAGGAAGAGGAGAAAGTGGGCCGAAGAACGGGAAACGGCTAGCACAACCAAGAAAGATATAGAGAGATGAAATAGAGAGCGAGCTACAGTATCTGAGGCCGAGTTTGGGGATGTGAACATTGATGCCATGGCCTCATGGGCGTTTGCCCCTGTGCCAGGTACATAGGTAGCTACAGTGCAGGAGCACAACTACACCAAACATGCCATTCAGGATGCAAAGTGTCTAAGTAGTTAATGATGGGTAGTACCTTAGCCAGTGAGGTCCGTTGCGGACTAATGCGGTCGATTAGCATTTTGTAATGGTCAGAATGACTTGTGGTCTGTGAACCCAATGGCAGCCAGTGTGGTTACTGTGTCTAATAACATCCGACCTGTGGTTGATTTGGTTTGGAGTTGCCCCTGTGGTCCACTGTGGTGGAGAATACACACTGCTGTGGTTTTGTGATCAGAATGGTTTTTGTGGTCGGTGAGGTAAAGTGTGTTCATCGCCGTCAGCACAACCCTCTTTTAATTGTACCTGTGGAAAGGGGGAGGGGCATCAGTAACAGGAGAAAGGAAGATTTCAGGGAACCTCTAAGCGTTTATAAGTACTTGTAGTGGAGAGTTCGTGCGTAGCAGCTCCAGCACTGAGTCACCTAGCTGAGGCAACATCCACTGTTGATTTCAGCTCAGAGCCTAACCCTGGCACAACTAACCCTGGCACAACTAACCCTGGCACAACTAACCCTGGCACAACTAACCCTGGCACATGGGGATTCAGGTAACTGTGGTGGGCAATGCCAAGGCACCAACCCACCTTCTGATTGTCTACGTCCCCAAATCTAAGGCCAACTTAGAAGTATGACCCTACTTCAGGTGTTAAGAGAGTGCAACGGGTGGAACCAAATGGAACCTGTTGTATTGCACCTTCCGAAGGTGTGTTCTATTGACAACCTCCATGACGTCTCATGACTGAACTTAGTGAAGACAGGACATAGTGACCTCTGTGTCTTACCGTTGTCATTATGTCCCTGCACAGTACTCCTATTCCGGACATACATATAACTGTTATAACTGAGAACACTCACGCTCCTCCCTGCCTGTTGCAGACAGTGAACAGGACATGGAGCGTTTGCAGAGAGAAGAATCTTTTCTTTCCTGTTGATATTATTATGGTACTGTTTATTTTGCTTTGGCTTCCTTGGTTATGCAATTATCTTGAAGCGGTTTGAGACGCACAGTGGTGTCACGTGAAGGGGCAGGCCTGTCTAGCCAATTGAAATCAGGGACTCCCTAGCTCCAACCAATCACAGGAAAAGCTGTGTGCATATTGGGCGGGGTCAGGAATCAAACTCCCTCCCCAACCTACCGTAACCTTTGCCCCACCTATTTGACTAATCAGACCATCATTTACACCTGGTAATAACATGTGCCCTGTGATCAGATTTGTTCCAAAATGTCTACTCCAGCCCAATTTGATCGGATGTGACCAAAGATCCATTCCCAGGACACATGTTAATACCAGGTCTAAAGGGGGTCTCAGATTATCCCCTCCCTGCACCTCCTGCCAAAACAGCATTTGCTACCCCACGATTAAAGACTCTTGTACATAGCAAAGTGTTTTGTATAAATACGTACTATTTTCAACATCTCCAGATGAAACCAGGGCACAATGTAAACTTTGATTAAAGTTATAACTTGAAACAGGAGAGGGTTAAAGAAAACTATAGAATTATAGCAACACTGCTTACAATTAGAGTTTTGAATGGGGCAACAACAAACAAAAAAATCCAGAGTGGACCACATACGGCTTTCACAATTGGTTCCTCTTTTTCAAGAGGTTTTGTTGAGTTCATTTTTGGGGGCCATTGATTGCTTTGTATTGATTTTCTTTTTTGTAGTATTTTTATTTTTTATTTCTGTTGAGGAAAAACGGCATTGCATGCTCTGAATATTTTGCTGGTTATAAAATGGAGAAACAAACACGAGAAGGGGGTGAGGGGAAGAAAACATTCCTAAACTTTTATGGAAAAGTTGCTTCAATTTGCAATTGCTTGTTTAACTCTACCGTTTTTTTTTCTATGAAAACAAACAAAACCAGAAAAAGAGTACTCCAACACCTTGTGCAATAAAGCTATCTTTCTATGAGTCATGTCTTCCTTTTTCCATCCTTTCCTTTATGCTGGATTAGGGGGTGTATTTATTTGTACAGACCGTGGCAAAATGTTTTGCAATGGAAAACGTTTTGAAACTAAAACGAGCAAGTCTCATTGAAAACCTCACAAGAATGATTGATTATACAGTAGGAATAACACAAATGTGAAATTAGAGCAATCCCTTACTTCGACACGAGGTAACAACAAAAAGAAAACCAATCCAGGATTACAGAGGAGTTTAATGGAGTGTGTTGGGTGAATATGTTTTACATTTACAATCCATCTATTTGAAATGACTGTAATGCATACTGTACAATGTGCATGCTCTCACATGCTCGCAGACACACACACACACACACACACACACAAACATACTCTTGCACATTTTATTTTACCTTTATTTAACTAGGCAAGTCAGTTAAGAACAAATTCTTTTTTACAATGACGGCCTAGGAACAGTGGCCTAGGAACAGGGGCAGAACGACAGAATGTTACCTTGTCAGCTCGGGGATTCGATCTAGCAACCTTTCGGTTACTTGCCCAACACTCTAACCACTAGGCTACCTGCCGAACATAAATATCTTCACAAATACAAATATGTCGATAAGCATGTAAAGGACCCATTATTCATGTATACATACATTTTTTTGTCACATAGTATAACACAGGAAGTGTGTAATATTTTGTCAGTTAAATCAGTGATTGAATGTATGTGTCTGTACAATGTTCGACATACAGTACCAGTCAAAATTTGGACACGTGTACTAATTCGAGAGTTTCTTTATTTTTTACTATGTTTTACATTGTAGAATAATAGTGAAGACATCAAAACTATGAAATAACACATATGGAATCATGTAGTAACCAAAAAAGTGTTCAACGCTACACTATATTTGAGGTTTTTCAAAGTAGCCAACCCTGATGACAGCTTCGGACACCCTTGGCATTCTCTCACCAGCTTCATGAGGTAGTCACCTGGAAATCATTTTAATTAACAGGTGTGCCTTGTCAAAAGTTAATGTGGAGTTTCTTTCCTTAATGCGTTTGAGCAAATCAGTTGTGTTGTGACAAGGTAGGGGTGGAATGTAGAAGATAGCCCTATTTGGTAACAGCTCAAATAAGGAAAGAGAAACGACAGTCCATCATTACTTGAAGACATGAAGGTCAGTCAATAAGGAACATTTCAAGAACTTGGAAAGTTTCTTCAAGTGCAGTCGCAAAAATCATGACCTGCTATGGTGAAACTGGCTCTCATGAGGACCGCCACAGGGAAGGAAGACCCAGAGTTACCTCTGCTGCAGAGGATAAGTTCATTAGAGTTACCAGCCTCAGAAATTGCAGCCCAAATAAATGAGTTCAAGCAACAGACAGATCTCAACATCAACTGGTCAGAGGAGACTGCGTGAATCAGCCCTTCATGGTTGAATTGCTGCAAAGAAACCACTGCTAAAGGACACCAATGAAAAGAAGAGACTTGCTTGTGATAAGATAACACAAGCAATGGACATTAGACTGGTAGAAATCTGTCCTTTGGTCTGATGAGTCCAAATTAGAGATTTTTGGTTCCAACTGCCGTGACTTTGTGAGACGCAGAGCAGGTGAACGGATGATCTCCGCATGTGTGGTTCTGACCGTGAAGCATGGAGGAGGAGGTGTGATGGTGTGGGGGTGCTTTGCTGGTGAAACTGTCAGTGATTTATTTAGAATTCAAGGCACACTTAACCAGCATGACTACCACAGCATTCTGCAACGATACGCCATCTCATCTGGTTTGTGCTTAGTGGGACTGTAATTTGTTTTTCAACAGGACAATGACCCAACACACCTCCAGGCTGTGTAAGGGCTATTTGACCAAGAAGGAGAGTGATGGAGTGCTGCATCAGATGACATGGTCTCCACAATCACCCGACCTCAACCCATTTGAGATGGGTTGGACCGCAGAGTGAAGGAAATCCAGCCAACAAGTGCTCGGCAAATGTTGGAACTCCTTCAAGATTGTTGGAAAAGCATTCCAGGTGAAGCTGGTTGAGAGAATGCCAAGTGTGCAAATCAAGGCAAGGTCATCAAGGTCATCAAGGCAAAAATATATTTTGATTTGTTTAACACTTTTTTTGGTTAGTACATGATTCCATATGTGTTATTTCAAAGTGTTGATGTCTTCACTCTTATTCTACAATGTAGGAAGTAGTAAAAAATAAAGAAAAACCCTTGAATGAGTAGGTGTGTCCAAACTTTTGACTGGTCCTTCATATAAAGTCCATCTATACTATTTCCTTTGGTATACATGCTATGAAAGATGGCTAATGGAGTTAGATTACATGTTTGGGCCTCTGCTCTTTACATTGTAGAGAGGACTCTGTCTGTCTGTCTGTTTGTGTATTTGTGTCCGTCTGTCTGTCGTGCAGAGGTCCGGTGGTGCGGTTCTACTAGGTCTTCTTCTTCTGCTGGTACTTCCTGAACTGGTTCTGAATTGTGGCGGCAGCTTTCTCCACGGGCAGAGTGGGGCTGAGGGGCGCCGCTGCACACCCGTTGCTGGACTCGGAGTCTTTCCGATTGCGCGTCAGGAAACAGGGCACAGTCAAAGTGGCAACAGCAACAGCCAGCGTTGCATTGGGGAAGATGTCCGAATTTACTGTGTGTAACAACGTGGCAAGTACATAAGTAGTAAGGCACAAGTGGTCTTTAACGTTAGGGGCTATGAAGTGATGTAGCCTTTCAGCAAGCCTCTATGTGGGTAGGTGATTATACTTCGTTACTATAGATATATTGCCGTGAACTGAGTGTCATAGATAAGAAAAATATGAATCCACACACTCGTATGCTGCACCCGAAGTGTTTTAGAGAGAAAAGGATGTCTCGGACCCGTTTCTGGGTTGTAATGAGGAAGACCTAGTCATACCTTTGTTCAACACCGTGGGAGCAGCATACCAATGTGCCAATTAAAAAATAGATCTACATTTTTTTCCCTCTTGGATTCAGCATCTGGGAAATGTTTTCTAGGTGTGCGCATTTCACTCTTTTCAACATTGTTTGGTCTCAGACTCACTCTTTCTGAACACTCCTACGCTGTTCCTCGTCTGGCCGGCGCACTGTAAAGAAGAGTACAGTGTGAACGGCCCAAGCAGCTACAATCAGAAGCATTGCAGGGGGGAAAATCGTTAAAGGGGCAATCTGCAGGGGAAAAAAGAACAACTGTTTTTAGGTTCTGATGGGGTACGGCAGTTGAACAAAGCTCATGACCCATTTATAGGTTATACTCTTCCAGAATCAATGGTTACATTATAATTTAGACGTAAAAAAAAAATGGATTGTAGCAACTGCAGAATGTATCCCTCTCACTTACACACACATGTGCATGCACGCACACACACACACACACACACACACACACACACACACACACACACACACACACACACACACACACACAGGAGTTGCCTGGCTACTGCATGCCTGATTGTCCATCTCCTGTTTGCTCAGTGTTAAACATCAGAGGTGGAATGTTTGGACATGACTGTGTCATTCTTCACATGCCATTCCAAGACATCCCAACTCGCAGACAGGCAGCTATGTGTCCCCATAGTTAAGGTCATGTAGCGAATGTCATTTTGCAGTGGGGTTTCAGTAGCCAATTCTGGAAATGTTGGTAATTGATGCTTGTTTATTTATTTATTTATTTTACCGTTATTTTACCAGGTAAGTTGACTGAGAACACGTTCTCATTTGCAGCAACGACCTGGGGAATAGTTACAGGGGAGAGGAGGGGGATGAATGAGCCAATTGTAAACTGGGGATTATTAGGTGACCGTGATGGTTGAGGGCCAGATTGGGAATTTAGCCAGGACACCGGGGTTAACACCCCTACTCTTACGATAAGTGCCATAGGATCTTTAATGACCTCAGAGAGTCAGGACACCCGTTTAACGTCCCATCCGAAAGACGGCACCCTACACAGAGCAGTGTCCCCAATCACTGCCCTGGGGCATTGGGATCTTTGTTTAGACCAGAGGAAAGAGTGCCTCCTACTGTCCCTCCAACACCACTTCCAGCAGCACCTGGTCTCCCATCCAGGGACTGACCAGGACCAACCCTGCTTAGCTTCAGACGCAAGCCAGCAGTGGTATGCAGGGTGGTATACGGCCTTGTGGCCTTCAGCACTACAATAATGGCGGCCCGGAGACAGTGAACACGCCGTGCGTTGTTGGATCCAAACGTGTTGTTTAATTAGCTGGTCATTGTGTAATTCTATCATCACAACGGCATTGAAAAGGCTGAGTTATGCACTACATCACTCTGTCGGTATGCTTTGGTCTCTCTGTGTCAGATTGACTTTGGCGCCCCCTGTCGCATCTGATGAGTATGGCAGACTAACAAAAAAGTAGGCACCTCAAACATAATGATTTCATGAGATTTTCACGAACTTATTCTTAATAAATGTCTAGGGAAACTATACTGAGCACTGTTAGATACCCCTAGACCATATACCGCCCTTCCCCTGTACATTTGTTAAGTTAGTTAAATCAGCTGATTGCTATCCCTTCCACCAGAGATCACACAGCTACACAACTGTGGGCCTTGACCTTTAGCAGAACCACACACACTACCTCTCTGATCTCCGGTCTGGGTAATGTCCACAGACACAAATCCCCTCAATAGGGATTACAGGTACCGCCTTCTGGAGGAGGTGAAGGCTGGGTTTGGCCTGCCTGTCTGTCTGCCTGCCTGTCTGTTTTCTCTGTGGAGCTGGGGCCTACATCATGTCTAATAGCAACTATTTTAAAGTAATTTCAGATCAGGCTTTTCAAAAGCAAAGGCTGCGATGCCTTGTTATTGTAAGACCAAAAGTTATTGACTGCGCCCACGTAACTTTCTCTTCAGATTCCATTGTTTCTCGTGGAATAGTTCTCAGATAGGCCATTCTATCTTCCTCCTCTCTCTACGGGCTTTCTTGTACACTGCTGCCATCCCCCACATCCTACTCTTAATCCCAGCCTGAGCCGTCACTGCTGCTGGAACACATGACTACCTGCTGGCTGGATGTTGAGTCAAGGTCCTCAGTCAACGTTAACTAAGTCAAGGACATGCAGTGGGCGAGAACATGACTCCTCCTCCACAGCAGTCACCTCAGCACAAAATATTAAACAAAGGGGTATCTGAAACGGCTTGAAATCTATGTGGTTTCCTTGAGTTGTTCACGTTATTCCACAAACCTGCTGCCAGTGACACGTTGGAGATATGTTACTTAGGGATGGGTGAGGTGAGAGGATGAGGTGTTGAGGTGGTGTTACGGGTGTGGTGCTGGAGGATGGGAATGTTTGAGGGACTGACCTCAGCTGTTGCGCTGCTCCTCCTTTTTTGGGACACGTGGTGCACCTGCCAGGGCAGAGCCTGGGGCACCATGAAAGGCAACGGAGGATCACTGCGTGCAAGTAGCACTCCTATCTGGGATAGACATGGAAAGGATTACATTTGCGTGGGTGTGTGTGTTCCTGAGCTTCCTGTTTACCTAAATGCCAGTGGAACACTCTTGTCGTGTGTGTGTGTGTGTGTGTGTGTGTGTGTGTGTGTGTGTGTGTGTGTGTGTGTGTGTGTGTGTGTGTGTGTGTGTGTGTGTGTGTGTGTGTGTGTGTGTGTGTGTGTGTGTGTGTGTGTGTGTGTGTGTGTGTGTGTGTGTGTGTGTGTGAAAGAGAGTGTCCATAAACCCTGACTGTGTGTGAGAGAATTAAAGCCCCTTAAATCGGCGCGTGTGTGTGTTCATCCAATTGCGTCAAATCCCGAAGTGAAACTACGAGATCAAGTTGAGTATTGACCCTCCGTTCACTTTCCTTTTCACGCATACCGACCACTAATCAGGACAACATCCTCAATATTTTCTAATTAAAAACACTCACTGTGGACAAAGCTATCTAAGATATTCACGCTCACATTAAAAAAAAGCTAATCAAATAGCATTCCATACACCCCACCGTACATATTGACATACCAAAGGCTAATGGTAAGCCTGATAAACTAAACTAAATGTAGCATCCAAAGATATTACATACATGGACAACTCCTTAGTGCATTTCATTATGACATTCGATGATGTTATTTAGAGCTTACCAAAGCCTATCACGTGTGCAATAAAGTGGCACAAAGTCAAATATACAGATTGAATGACCTCCAAAATCCATATCTAACTCCACAAGTCGGACCAGCTGTTATCAATAGACATGGCCTTACCTTTTCTACTACTCTGACCACCATGTACATAGCTGTTAACATGGTAACTATCATCGTGACAACTATTCCTTGATGCCTGGGATAGGCCGCTGTGATATTGCTTCCCTTATGTCCTCATTCCAGCCGTGGAAGAGAGATCCTGTACACTGATAGATCCAAATACACAGTGGAGTGCGCAGTAGGATGCTTCGTGGGAAGTGGATGGAAAACACAAACACACTGCTCTGTATGCGCACACACACACACACAAAATCACAGGTACCCACACATTCTCTGCCACGGCAGCCTAAGACCAATAAATAGCTTTGCAGTACAGAAATAGAGAGGCGGTAATCTTTTCCTCTACGCACAACGTTCATCCCTCAGGTGTGCCCTCACCTCCTTGACAGTCAGGGAAACTCTAGACTCTCTGGCCAACCCAGGTGGCAAAACATCATATATCATAGGTAAGAAAGGCAATAGGTTAAGTCATATAGGCCCATTTACATTCATAGCGTGGTTGTTGGTTGGACCTCCTGGTCTAGCAGATGCCACTGCAGGCCAGCCTGCCTGGGGTCAGATGTAATGCTACAGGTGAGCAGCAGCCAGGGCATATACGACGCAGTATCCAGGGATTTGTGACCAGATTTAGCTTAGAAATAACAACAGGGGTTACTGCCCACTGGGCACGCCACTTAATTTCAACGTGGATAATTGGGTAATATTTGGTTATCTAGTTTGTCTACAAAATGAATAACCCTCTACTGCACATCATTACCCTCAGGCAATAGAAAGCCCTTTTGCCCCCGACAACTTCTGTACCTCAATCCAATGAAGCACAGAAATTGGTATGATGTATCAATTGGGGGAGGGACCTTCTTTCAGGAAGCAGAGCGACGTGAGCGAAGCAGAGCGACGTGAGCGCATGGTGTAAGAGGAGGGTAACGTACATTTCATTATTTTGCATGATTAAATAGAGATAACATGACAATAAAATGATGTACTTGTGTAGGAGCCTTTAAAGAAGCATATTTGATAGGTTTTAAACATATTTTGTTTTTATATACATTGCATTCTGAAAATATTCAGAACCTTTGACTTTTTCCACATTTTGTTACATTATAACCATATTCTACAATTAATTAAATCGTTTTTTTCCCTCATCTATCTACAAACAATACCCCAAAATGACAAAGCAAAAACAGGTTTTAATTTTTTTGGGCAAATGAACATTTTACATTTACGTACAGTACCAGTCAAAAGTTTGGACACACCTACTCATTCAAGGGTTTTTCTTTATTTGTACTATTTTCTACATTGTAAAATAATAGTGAAGACATCAAAACTATGAAATAAGATATGAAGTAACCAAAAAAGTGTTAAACAAATCAAAATATATTTTATAATTGAGATTCTTCAAAGTAGCCACCCTAAGCCTTGATGACAGCTTTGCACACTCTTGGCATTCTCTCAACCAGCTTCATGAGGTAGTCACCTGAAATGCATTTTAATTAACAGGTGTGCCTCGTTAAAAGTACATTTGTGGAATTTCTTTCCTTCTTAAGGAGACAATCAGTTGTGTTGTGACAAAATAGGGTCCATATTATGGCAAGAGCAGCTCAAATAGAAGGAGAAAATGACAGTACATCATTCTTAGGGCTAGGGTCTATTTTCCTGAATTTCCGCCTGACTGACCTGCCCAAAGTAAACTGCCTGTTATCCAGAAGCCAGGATATGCATATAATTGGTAGCATTGGATAGAAAACACTTTGAAGTTTGTAGAAATTATAAAATAATGTATGAGACTATAACACAATTTGATATGGTAGGCGAAAATCCAAAGAAAAACCAACTGGACATTTCTTTTTGAGGTCCCAGGCTCTTATAATGGAAAGCTAAGGGTCCTATGCAATTCTAGCTCTCAGGTTGCAATTGCTGTGGCTTCCACTAGATGTCAACAGTCTTTGTTCAATGTTTCAGGCTTGTTTCTTCCAAAACGAGGAAGAATTTTGAGTTTTGGTACAAAGAGTCACAGTGGAAAATCAGTCTGTCGGTGCGCCTGCTAATTTTACTTTCTATTGAACATACTTCTTTCCGTATTAAATATTATAGTTTATTTACATTTTACGATACCTGAGGATTACATAGAAATGTAGTTTGACTTGTTTGAACAAAGTTTAGTGGTAGCTTTTTGGATTCCTTTGTCTGCATGTTGAACGATTGGATTACTGAAATCGATGGAGCTAAAGAGACTTTTTGGGATATAAAGAAGGATTTTATCTCACAAACCGACCATTCATGTGGTAGCTGGGACCCTTGATTGCAAACAGAGTAAGATTTTCAAAAGTAAGTTATTTATTTAATCGTGATTTGTGATTTTATGAAGCCTGTGCTGGTTGAAAAATCTGTTGATGTGGGGTGCCGTCCTCAAACAATCGCATGGTATGCTTTCGCTGTAAAGCCTATTGTAAATCGGACAAGATTAACAAGAATTTAAGCTTTAAACGATATAAGATACTTGTATGTTCAGAAATGTTTAATATTACGAATATTTATTTGAATTGCGCGCCCTCCAATTTCTCCGGATGTTGTCGACAGGTGTCCCACTGATGGAGGCCACTGTGTTCTTGGGGAACTTTGGTACCCTTCCCCAGATCTATTCCTCAACACAATCCTGTCTTGGAGCTCTGCGGACAATTCCTTTGCCATCATGGCTTGGTTTTTTTCTCTGACGTGCACTGTCAACTGTGAGACCTTATATAGACAGGTGTGTTCCTTTCCAAATCATATCCAATCAATTGAATTTACCACAAGTGGACTCCAATCAAGTTGTAGAAAGATCTCAAGGATGATGAATGGAAACAGGATGCACCAGTGCTCAAGGTCGAGTCTCAGCAAAAGGTCTGAATACTTATGTAAATAAGGTATTTCTAAAAACCTGTTTTCGCTCTGTCATAGCGGGGTATTGCGTGTAGATTGATGAAGATGTTTATTCTTCATCCATTTTAGAAGAAGGCTGTAACGTAACAAAATGTGGAAAAGGGGAAATGGTCTGAATAATTTCCGAATGCTAGGGCACCAAAATAGTGGAGAAGTTGAGCCTCGCACTTCAACGCACTTCGTTGTTGAGGAAATTGACCCCTATGCTGTATAGTTTCTGCACCTACGTCATATCACAGAGTCTACCTTTTAAGTAGAGAGGACAATGCCATGCTGACTCATGTGCTTACATGTGTGGGTGGGGTGGGGATAAGTCTTAAGAGAGTGGGAACGATGCTGAATCGGCGTAAACAAAGAAGAGCTCTCTAGAGTGGGGAAATCTCAATGTCTTTCAAAGGGCATTTTTATCCACTTTTGAAGAAGCATAACTATACCATGTTTCCTCCCATTACAGTGTATGATATACCTATTTAAAGCTCTTACATTTGATAGAAGCCTCAATGGTGAAATCCAGACACATTTTGTTGTGGTGGATGGGCCAATAAAGAAATTACTTGAAATTCATGTTGAATGCTGAACATTTACTTGTTTAAATATCGTCCTTATTCAATTAGAAATATTTCAAATACAATTCACACTGATAATGCCTCGGCTCTAAAGCACCTGAGTATGTTTTTTAAGCACTATTATTCTAGATGGACTGATAGAGTATGGCTTATGCCAAATGTTAAATCAGGACTATGGGTTTTCATTGAAAAATGGAAAAGCTACTGTACAAATTCCGGTGGTTTTCTAGTGGAACAAATTAGGCCTACCACATGAGGGCAGCATAGAACAATTATTGACGACGTATGTTGACAGCTCTCTGGATATCTGTTCTCTGCTTGACACAGCCCACTGTACGCACATAATATTATACGGTTTATTATAAGGTTTAACATTGATAACACCAGCTTTAGAATATCCATTGATTTTATGTATGCCTAATGTGCCAATGTCCGTTGTTAGAGACTGTTTGAGGGCTATTTGGCGTTATCTATGGCCTATCAAACACTGTTGACTTGTAGCCTACCCTATGCTTTAGGATTTAAAAATATATATTTTTGTCATACGCTCTTATCCAGAGTGACTTACATGAGAAATTTGGGTTAAGTGCCTTGCTCTAGGGTACATCAACCTATTTTTCACCTAGTTGGCTCGGGGATATGAACCAGCGACCTTTGGGGTACAGGCCCAACACTCTTATCCTCTAGACTACCTGAAACAACCGCATGTAGACAAAACAGGCCTTTCACAATATTTCAAAATACAATCGAGGGAAAACACAGATTGGAAAGCAAATGGCTCCTGCTGAAAAGAGAAGACTCTATGCTGTAGACTACCAAAATATTTAAACAACTTCCAAATATTGTTTTACCAAGTTAAACAAGAGAGAGAGGCTTTTGGCATGAGTGCATTGGCAATCACCAGCGAGTGAGCTGCGCATCATTGGGGGAGTCAGTAAAACTGGAAAGCATATTGTAGCCTAAAATATGTCTCCTCACACCTAAGTCTAGGCCAGGGGTACTCAACTCGTAACCTACGAGGTCCGGAGCCTGCTGGTTTTCTGTTCTACCTTTATTATAAAGGTGCTTTTTGTTTCTCAAGTGTTCCGGTACTGCAGAACTCCCCGGCTCACCCCCCTCTCGCGTTCAATTTTTGTTCCGGCACCTCTCCATTGACAAATGAAGCACTGGAGAGAGAGATTGACACCCCTGGTGTAGAGGAAGGGAACGCAAACTCATTCCACGGAGGGCGAAGTGTCTGCGGTGTTTTGGTTTTTTTCCTTTCAATTAAGACCTAGACAACCAGGTGAGGGGAGTTCTTTACTAATCATCAATCAAGTACAAGGGAGGAGCGAAAACCCACAGACACTTGGCCCACTGGAATGAACTTCACACACGTCCCCCCTCCGTCTCCTCGTTATCCCATCTCCCTCACTCCCCCTTCTATCACCCCCTCCACCGTCTCTGGGTAAGACGGCGACATTCTAGATATGGATTCATTTCTCTATGACATTTACGTTCTTTTGACATGTTGAGTCATTTAGCAGACGCTGTTATCCAGACCGACTTGCAGTGGTGAGTGTATACATTGTTGCAGGTGCCATTCTCTACCAGCTGAGCCAGGACCAAGAGATATGGACAGCGTAACCACATTCCCAGTCTACGTTTAGAGGGACAACTAAGACCCCTGTGTTGCAAGGTTCCCACCACGGCCAGGCTGCGCTCAAAGTCGGTGTTCTGTGTCCGCAGGTGCTCCATATGAAAGTGTTCAACTTCTAAATATATTAGCTATATCAAACATGTCTGAATTTGTAATTGTACTAATCATAGACAGTGATAATAATAGCCTACATGTAGGTCAGAGATGGGCAACTCCAGTCCTTAAGGGCCTGATTGGTGACACACTTTGGCCCCAGTATTAGCTGACACACATCTGACTCCAATAATCAACTAATCATGCTATTCAGTTTATAATACAATTAGTTTAATATGGTGTGTTATCTAGGGCTGGGAATCCATGCGACACCAGTCAGGCCCCCTCTGACTGGATACGCACATCCCTGATATGGCTGATCAATTAGTTAATTGATGACCTTTAATTGACATTCCCACTCAACTTCCAGGACGAGGAAGAACTCTTCTTCCCCTTTCTCCTGCTATGGTGACCCAGAGCTCTTTGGAAGACAGCTCCCCTGAGCAGTCTGACCGGTCGCCCCCGAGGCCTCTATATACCCTCTCTGTCCTCGTGGCTGCCAATCTGGAGCCTCGCTCGCCTACCCAGGGCAGGCCCCGTGGGACTCGCAGGGCTTCCCAGGGCTCTGATGAAAGCCATGACCGGCCACCCAGGAGCCTGGACCTCCACACCCGCCCACCCAGGGTAGGCCCCGCGGGATCCCCAAGATTCCTCGCTCTGCCCGGCCTCTGAAGCTGCTGGAGATGGCCACTTCACGACTGGAGCCTACCCCACGCCTCTGGAGGCCCCCCTCCTCCCGCATGCTCACCTTCCTCCCTTGCGGGAAAGCACTGCCCCCCAAGGGGAAGAGCAAGGCAGGGAAGTGTGAGGCAACCACTTCCCAGGCATCCAGGACCCTCCCGTTCCTGGTATTGATGCCATTGGCAGTAATAAAATGTTATGTCTGTTAGGCCTTTTTGCAGTCAATTTGCCATCTATACTGAACAAAAATATAAACGCAACATGTAAAGTGTTGGTCCCATGTTTCATGAGCTGAAATAAAAGATCCCAGAAATGTTCCATAGGCACAAAAATTGTATTTCTTTAATTTTGTTTACATCCCTGTTAGTGAGCATTTCTTCTTTGCCAATATAATCAATCCACCTGACAGTTGTGGCATATCAAGAAGCTGATTAAACAGCATGATCATTAAACAAGTGCACCTTGTGCTGGGGACAATAAAAGGCAACCCTATAATGTGCAGTTTTGTCATGCAACACAATGTCATGTCTCAAGTTAAGGGAGCATAGGAATGTCCACCAGAACTGTTGCCAGAGAATTGAATGTTAATTTCTCTACCATAAGCCACCTGCAACGTTGTTTTAGAGAATTTGGCAGTACGTCCAACCAGCCTCACAACCGCAGACCACATGTAACCACACCAGCCCAGGACCTCCACATCTGGCTTCTTCACCTGCGGGATTGTCTAAGGCCAGCCACCCGGACAGCTGATAAAACTGAGGCGTATTTCAGTCTGTAATAAAGCCCTTGTGTGGGGAAAAACTCATTCTGATTGGCTGGGCCTTGCTCCACAGTG